>NC_058116.1:33788457-33798457 GCF_914725855.1 Thunnus albacares | reverse complement strand
TTTAGATATATTTCTGAGATGATAAAAATCAGTCTGAGAGATATTAGATATGTGCTTCTAAAAGTTGAGAGCATCTAAAATCACATCCAAGTTTTTGACATGCTCACAGGGTTTTACCGACAGGGGAGTTAACAAAGAGTGAATCTGGTGCCTCAAAGCCTTCAGACCTGCTAAAAGAATCTCTGTTTTGTTTTCATTTAGCTGTCAGTAATTTTTAGCCATCCAATGTTTGACATCAGTAACGCACTGGATGAGATCATTCACTGGGTTAAGGTGGTTGGCAGAAACAGATGTATAACAGTGTGTTGTCAGCATAGGAGTGATATGATATGTTGTATTGTTGAATGATGGACCCAAGTGGGAGCATATACAAATTAAACAGTAGAGGACCAAGAATTGATCCTTGAGGGACTCCATATGGAATTCTGACTTCATCTGATTCAAAGTTACCAACAGAAACAGAAAAAGATCTACCAGTAAGGTAAGAAGAAAACCAGTTAAGAACAGTGCCTCTAAGACCTAAACAGCGTTCAAGGCGCTGAAGAGGAATAACATGATCAACCTTATCGAAAGCTGCACTGAGGTCAAGAAGTACCAGAACAGAAACTTCATGGTTCATCTCTGAACTCTGACCAGGGCAGTTTCTGTACTGTGGTCAACTCTAAAACCAGACTGGTAAACATCAAATAAATTGTTATGTGACAGATACATGTGTAATTGTTGATATACAACCTTTTAAAGACTTTTCCCCAGACATGGTAGGTTTGAGATTGGTCTATAGTTCTCAAGGACAAACGGATCTAGATTGCTCTTTTTTAACAATGATGTTACTATAGTATGTTTGAGAGCTGTGGGGAAGATTCCAGAGAGTAGAGAGGCATTCAAGGACACCATCTACCAAACAGTTGAGAACACTTTTAAACATCTTGGTAGGCATTGCACTACAATGACAGAAAACTACTGTCACACGTTTAACTGTGGAAGTTTTCACAACAGACATCAGAGACTTTTACATAAATATGTTTCACAAGATCCTCCTGCACATCTTCTCAGTTAATTACACAGAACAGTGGTTGCACCATAGAAACACACACACGCACACACACACACACACACACACACACAGATCTGAAGTCTAAAGGCCAACACACATCAGGTGCATCAATGTACAGTACAGACAGGAAGTCAGACTTTACAAGCTCTTTTCTGGACACAAGTAGGCTACTGGTGGAGTCCTGAGGATTAATATCTGCAGTTAGAAAACAAATAAAGATGTGACAACTTACAAAATAATTAGACAAAAATCAGAAGGGGCAATTAATCCTTTTAAAAAAGATCTGATGATACAAGACTGGAACAAAGTCTATGTGGAAGATGTAGACGAAGCTTATGACACAAACACAGATCCTATTTTCATCCTCCAAAAAAGAGCCATAAGAATCGTAAATAAAACCACTTACAGAGAACCAACAAACCCACTCTTCATCAAACTAAATGCACTGAAATTTAAGGACCTGGTTGATTTCAAAACTATTCAAATCATGTACAGAGTAAAAAATCAGCAGTTACCAAACTGAATCCAAAGATTGTTTCAAATGAGGGAAAGTAAATATGATTTCAGAGGAATATGTATGTTCAAGAAACAGTGAGGACTAATGCAAAACTTCATTGTATCACAACAAAGGGAGTTAATCTATAGAACAACTGTAGTGAAGAAATGAAAACATGTACAACATTAAGTAAGTTGAAACATCTTTAAAAATAACATATTGAACAGATATAGAATGAATGAAGATAGAGCTTGACTGGAATAATATGATTTGGTACAGAGTGTCTTTTTGACTTGTGTTGTTTTTGTTTGTTGTTATTGTTTCTATGCAAGTTATATTTATTCTCTTGTGTTGTTTTGAATGTTTTTTTGAGCTTTGACTTGATTGATAAAGTAAATTAAAAAAAATAAAGTAAAAAAAGGGGGTAGGACTAGAAAAGTTCTCTACTTCATCCTACACCCCCTTCGAACATTGAAAGGTTATTATTTGTGTGAGTTACTGAAATTTTGCTGTTATTTTTTTAAAAATCAGTGTTTCTCCGACGCTGTTCAGTGGACACAGGATGTAAGGAGGGGCTGCGAGCTGAGCTGCTTCTAACGTTTGCTCAGCTTGTTACTATGACAACTCAAGATCCAGACGATGACTAAAATCCTTCATCTGGTTAAAAGATTCAGTTAAAAACGACCAAGATCTAAAACGTTCTTTGTTAAAGTGTGGCTTAAAACTGAATAAAGGTCAATTTATGACCTATGATGAGTGTTGAAAGCTCCACTCTAAGTGGCCGAGATGAACTCCGCTCAAACCTACCTCTGACTACATTATTTAATTATAATTGGTGATATGTCAAAACACCATGTCTTACACCATTTGTGCAGAACTTGCACAAGTTTTTACTGAATTACATCTGAACTTTCAAGTGAAACTAAACAAACCTGAGGCCCAAGGAGAAGCTGCGGTTTATTGCAGCGAGGAGACATCCCTAAATTTAACCTCAAACGTAAAAAAATAGAAGTTTCAAATGTTCCATGGAATGTGTTGTAAGTGACAGTCAAAGAAAAGTTACTGATTTGTGCAAAGTCATAAGACATCAGCATGTAGCTGGTAGATGTTCTGGATATGGATGTAGGAATGTAAGAAGGGGGAGATGTATTGATATAAAAAGAAGAGCCAAGAGAGACGGGGGTCTCTCTTTTTGGGTCGTCACTTGAGGTCCTTTTGTCGGTTTGTCTTTTTGAATCTTTAACTTTTTTCTCAAGCTTTTATGTTTTACTTTTTGTATTTTATGTTACTCATTTTTGGAGAAAACAAATAAAACTGGCGTGTTAGATACCTCAGACGTCCCTGCTGGTGCTCACCATTCCCATTATGACATCATCATGACATCATCCTCCTCTGGCGTCGATCAGAGCGACGACACAAACTGAAATCTGACATTTTTGGATTTAATTTGAGTTTTTCGAGCAGAACTTTTTACTTTTTGTATTTTATGTTACTCATTTTTGGAGAAAACAAATAAAACTGGTTAGTATTTTTATACACTCCAACCAAAGTTCCTATCTTTGCTCATCTCTGAGGTCTTTATAATGAAATTTGCTAAGGATAAACTTGCAATGTTTTTTAATTAACAGAATTGTAAAGATTTAGATGTAATAATTGATATGATAAGATGTGACAGAGTTCAGAATCAGGTTGAATGGTTTATTATAGTTTAATTGGCTAAACTGTTAGGGCCAGGACATCGAAGCCCTCAACCATCAGGGTGGGCCTCCTCCAGTGATGACCTGTTAGAGGCCATCTTGGAGGACTTTCAAACCTCCAACACCTATTTGCACCGATACACTTTGTTGCGACCCTGCTGTCAGGTATTCCTGAGTAAATAGGCCCGTTTAGAGAGGTTCAGTGACAGCTGGTGATTATAGAAGCCAGGCTGAACTCTGGTTCCCTAAACAAGGCGAGGATGGTTTTCTGTGTAGATTTTGGGAACACGTTCGATACCTTGGTCAGAGGTAGAGGACAGTTGTCTGCCGGTGCCTTATCCACATCGGCAGGGGGTATCGGTTATCTGAAGGCAGAAACCATTACACCAGCATATTATCTTGTACATGTATACTCTTTGGTAGACGTCATTGTGGCGGACAACAACAACAGTGATGCATGACACATATACTACATATACTCTTTGGTAGAGGGGGTATGACGCCATCGACAGGCGACCAAATGAAACGGACTGTAACTTAGTGGCTGACTGCACTCTGTCCAGTCTCATCCTCGCTGTCTCGGGCTGCGTTGCGGACGTTACTCCGGTGTCTTCGCCCTCACTACAGACACACGCCTGCAGCTGTTACATCCAGACCCTCTCTGGCGCTTTTCAGCACACAAGTGAGTAACGTTGACACTGAACTCCATTGACATAAATGACACTTTAATATAACAATGACTGACAATGGATCACTTGTTAACTACTCATTTAAGTTTTCACTGAAATAAGTCCACATTTACCTACAAACTTTAGACTTTAACCAAATTTGAGTGAGCATCTCTGCACTATGTGTGTGTGGTATTCCGCCTCTTTCCCAATATCTCCAGATGTCTCCTGTTTTGGTTCGGTGGACTGACATGTTTGGCATTGGTACAGGTCACCGTGACCTGGCACTCATTCTCCTACACCGCTTCAAAACTCTGAGTTTGAATGAAAGTAAACACAGGAACTAGCCTCCTGTAGTAGCATTATGGCTAACTACATGCAGGGCCGTTTGCAAGTCGGTTTGTTTTTATGTGTAAACATAGAGAAGCAGCAACTTTGAAGATGAAATAAAATGGTTCATGTCTGCAAGTTTCCAAATTGCAAGAATAAAATGACAAGATACACACTGTGCAGTTTTAATGGACTAACGTTACCCCTGTTTCATCCAGCCGGCCTCGCTCTTTTCTTCCAGTTGATTTTGTGGAGGTGAAACCATCTGCAGGATGCATATTTACGAATCCTACTATTGCGAAGGCATCACCTGCCCTACTCTGCCTCTGATTGGCTTACCCTGATATTCTTACCCTAACCCTAACCAATCTCACTCCTCATGCCTAAACCTAACCAAAACAACCAACGAAGGCAACGAGTACTAGCCAATCAGAGGCAGAGTAGGGCGGCTCATGCCTTCACCATAGTAGGATTCGTAAATTTGCCTCCTGGACGACAATATTGACAAACGCTGTAAATCCATATGTAGTAGTTACACAGTCTGGCAGCAGCAGGTCCGACTGCAGAGGAGAGCAGTGACCGCAGGAACAGCAGCAGTTTCTCCCAGGTAACCGTTACTGTACGTTGTTTTAGTTTCCTTACAGTCAGTCAGCCTCCTACATGTGAACACACCAGTGTGTTTGGATGAATATGTGATGTGTGTGGTTCGGTTCACTCAGACTCAGACTCAAACTTTTGAAGTGCTTGATGTAAACTCTGTTTACTCCTGACAGTAGAATAAGCCACTATGAACCTATATAAAGGCCCAGTCATTCAAAAACAAAAATACTGTGATACAAATGTTTGGTCCTACCGCCCAGCACTAGTTAGCAACAAGTAAAAAGCAGTAGAAACATTAACTGGAATGATCAGAGAACTAGTCGGCACCCAAATACAAGATTCATTTAAAGATTATTACATTACTTTTGGATGAATTCATGAGGCATCTTCTGCATAGTGCAGAATAAACTGTTGTAGTTTGCAAAGAATGCAGCCAAACCAAAGGTGAAGACCTGAAGTCCCACGAGCACTTGACCTTCAACAGACGACATCCCTTCCCTCCGCTTCATTATGTCCCCTGAAACTCAACCACATGTACCCATCATGTCTTACTGTGCAAACACTGGCAATGTGAGGTTTATATTAAACACTGATATTACCTTGGACAATAAAGCCAGCTGGTATCACAGGACATTCAACATCAGTGGCTGTAGCACAAGCCTGCAAAATAAAACTGAACTGTAACATTCTGCACCTACAGTAGCATTTATTTTAGAATATGCAGCAGCTCGTAGCTTTGCCTAAATAACACCAAGCTGAAACAGAGGATCCCAAAGCAAAAATACCAAAACATACTGAGCCAGTTAAAAGTGAACCAGCATTTATAGAGGTTAAACACACGGGATCACTTTTATTTATAATGATAGATTACTTCACCACCAGTCTGCTCACTACTGCTGTAAGATGGCTTTAACATCAATAATACTGTCACAATAACTGATCAAACCCAATAATTACAAACTTGATCAGCCACATATCACTACAAGTCCTTCTCAGTGACTCACTTATACATTTGCAAACCACAGACGGCTGCAGTTTGGTGAAAACTTCAATGACACAAAACTACTGTCACACGTTTAACTGTGGAAGTTTTCACAACAGACATCAGAGACTTTTACATAAATATGTTTCACAAGATCCTCCTGCACATCTTCTCAGTTAATTACACAGAACAGTGGTTGCACCATAGAAACACACACACACACACCACACACACACACACACACACACACCACAGACACACACACACACACACACACACACACACACACACACACACACACACACACACACACCACACACACACACACACACACACCACAGACACACACACACACACACACACACACACACACACACACACACACGCACACACACACGTCCCTCCTGTCCAATCCTGTCGCTCCTCGTCTGTATAAAGGTTCGTCTCTCAGACGGAGCTTTCATGTTCGAGCCATGGTCTTCCTGTGGATCCTCTCCTGCTTCGCCTTCATCGGCGCCGCCTACGGTAAGACAGCTGAGGGAGTGAAGCATGCTGGGTAGACTGAGCTGCTTGTTTTTAATTTACAACTATTATATTTATGTATAGATTTAATATTTAGCGGCTCTGGGTGGGCGGCCATCATCTACCGACCGGTTGAGAGGAGAGAGAGAACAATGCAAGTTCCACATAGAGATGTATAGTAATAATAATGGTAATAATCATAATAAGACTAATAATAAGACTTTATGATGATAAAATGATTTTTATAAGTGACTGAAGATAACTGGACACAGTCCGAGATCGATCCGTGTTTATTGGCTGATCACTTTAAAAGTATTGATCTTATTAACAATCGTTTCTTATTGAAAATGTGACTCGAGGTGTTTTGTGTCGTCTGTTCACAAAGATCAGGAACAAACTTCCTGACTCATGTTGTTGTTAATGATGTCTTTATGATGATGTCTTTATGATGATGTCTTTATGATGATGTCACCAGGTTGTGGCACTCCCGCCATCCCCCCCGACATCAGCGGTTACTCTGATATCGTGAACGGCAAGGAGGCGAGGCCTCACTCCTGGCCCTGGCAGGTGTCCCTGCAGGTACACACACACACACACACACACACACACACACACACACAAATGAGTTGTATTCATGAACATGTGGTTGTTTCAGAAATGCAATGGCTTCCACTTCTGCGGAGGCTCCCTCATCAACCAGAACTGGGTGGTAACCGCTGCTCACTGTCCCGTCAGGTAAACACCAACAATCTTTAACCTTTAACCTTTAACCCTCACCTGTCCTGTCAACCAATGTTTAAATGCAACTTTAAACTTTATAAATGTTTAAATAAAGACAGTTTGACAGCTGAACTCAATCTGCTGCTCAGTTAAACCTGCTGTATGATCAGTGTTCCTCTTCTGAATATGAGCTTCAGCCAGCAGCTGACATTAGGCTCCGCCTCCTGTTGCTCAGGTGTTTCTCAGGTGATTTTTTATTGGCTGATTTCACTCACATCTTTTCCTGCAGGTGGTCGACCCGTGTGGTTCTCGGAGCACACAACCTCCGCTCCTCCACCGAGGACGTCCAGGTGATCGGGGTCGGCAAGGTGAGCAACAAGCAGCAGGACTTCATCATGTCTCTTGAGCTCCTGTGTGTTCACCAGCTAATGATGTAATTTCCTGTCAGATGTTCACACATCCCGACTACAACAAAACCAGGCGCTGGAACAACGACATCCAGCTCATCAAGCTGGCCAGACCCGCCCAGATAAACAGGCATGTTTCCCCCGTGTGCTTGGCCGAGACCAGAGACAACTTCCCCCCAGGCACAATGTGCATGGCCACCGGCTGGGGCCGGACCAGCGGCAACGGTGACTTTATTATTATCATTATTGTTATTATTAATAATAATAATAACAATAATGATATTATTAGTGCTTTACACCTGCTGAGAACTCACCTGAACAGCTTCTCAGACCACTAAGGGAGTGTTAACACAGGAAACATGGCATGCTTTGACCACTGGGGGCAGTATAGACATCAGTGTGATGTGTTGATGTGTTGCAGGTAAAACGGCCACCCGGCTGCAGCAGGCAGCCCTCCGCCTGTGGACCAGTGAGAAGTGTGGTTTGTCTGACCCTATCACCTCCAAGATGATCTGCGTCGGAGGCAATGGAGCCTGCACCTGCAAGGTGGGTGCTGCATAACTAACCACCAACAAACATGTTAGCAACATGTTGACATCTAGACATATTAACATGTACAGCTACGCATGTTATTTGTTTGTTTGTGTGCTTATTTTGTATGTGTGTTTTTTTTCAGGGCGACTCTGGAGGTCCTCTGGTCTGTCAGAAGGCTGGTGCCTGGACTCTGGTTGGTATCATGTCCTTTGGAGGAGGAGACTGCAATCCCATGAGGCCCAGAGTGAACGCCCGCGTCACAGCACTGCGCGCCTGGATAGACCAGACCATTGCCGCCAACTGAGAGAGTTTCACTTACTCAAAATGAAGTTCAGCTAGCTTAGCTTAGCATCAAGACTGGAAGGAGGAGAAAACAGCAAGCTTAGCTTAGCATAGGAGTGGAAGCAGGGGGAAACAGTTAGCTTAGCTTAGCATAAAGACAAACAGACCACATGTCAAAAGTTTATTAAAGTAAGACGTCGCCAGGAAAGTGACTTTATTTTTATTCTACAGAAATCTGAAAGGCTTTCTCTGCTGAAGCAATTATAAATAAATAAATCTATAAAAATGTATTTTCTTTGTTTTAATGAGACATTTACAGTTTGTGTTTTCCCTTTAATAAAGCATCAATCTTATTACAGCATCTCTTTCCGTCTCTTTACTGATCCCCATGAAGGTTGTTCCACTCCTCTTGAATCAATGATATTAATGATCTAATTTAATCTACAGGTTGTAATATTATCATTTCATCAGTAATAGTTGTTCTCAGCTGGAGTTGAAGTGCAGTTAAATGTGGAATCCTGATCTTTTCTAAACATGTAATCTGAGCTGTCAATCACTCCCAGAATGCACCTGGAGATTCAGTCCAGCTGACTGGATGAGCTGCTGTCTTTCTAGCTGCTGTCTTTCACATTTAATACCACAGTCATAAACTCAATGTGCTTAAAAACAAAAATAAAGGTAAAGATCATACATGTCAAAACCGTTTAACTTTACATTAACAATACATATATAAAACATGCAACATAAAAACAATAAAAATAAGGAGATGTTAAACATCAACATACAAGACAACAAATATAATTAGAGGGTAAGAAGGAATTACAATAAAGAGAGTAGGATAAGAAGGTATCATTATTATTAAAAAGGAATAACAATAATAATACTGATTCTAAAATGAAGGTTTTGCCCGTTAACCACACACTTTAAACCTAACTAAAGCTTGTGAAAAAAGATGTTTTTAGTCTGCTTTTAAAAGGAGACATGGTTGTAGCAGACCTGAGTTCATGTGGTAGAGAATTCCAGAGAGTAAGATCATAATGACTGAAGGCACCATGAGCTGATTTAGAGTTTATTCTCGGTATAGTGGGGAGACCTTTACTTGATGATCTCAGGTGTCTGTCTGGTGTGTATTCAGTGAGCATGTCAGTGATGTAAGAGGGAGCCAAGCCGTGCATAGTTTTTTAAAAAAGGAACATTTTTGAATTAAATTCTTTGTCTTACTGGGAGCCAGTGAAGACACGTTAAAATAGGAGTGATGTGTTCACACCTTCTGGTTTTAGTTAATACTCTGTCTGCAGCATTCTGAATAAGCTGGAGTGTATTAAGTTCTTTGCCAGTCCAGCAAAAAGTGCATTACAGTAATCTAGTCCACTGGAAATAAATGCATGAATCAACTTTTCAGAATCTGCCTGTGATAGGAAAGCTCTAACTTTAGATATATTTCTAAGATGATAAAAATCAGTCTGAGAGATATTAGATATGTGCTTCTAAAAGTTGAGAGCATCTAAAATCACATCCAAGTTTTTGACATGCTCACAGGGTTTTACCGACAGGGGAGTTAACAAAGAGTGAATCTGGTGCCTCAAAGCCTTCAGACCTGCTAAAAGAATCTCTGTTTTGTTTTCATTTAGCTGTCAGTAATTTTTAGCCATCCAATGTTTGACATCAGTAACGCACTGGATGAGATCATTCACTGGGTTAAGGTGGT
>NC_058116.1:33780957-33783457 GCF_914725855.1 Thunnus albacares | reverse complement strand
CATCTCAGATCTTTTCTCAGGACAGTCAGAAAACAAAGTTCAGAGAAACTACAGGAAGAAAATCAACCTGAAACAATAAAACACGTCCCCTCATGCATCTCCAGTGGAAATGATGCTTGTTTTAGAACATTTTAAGTCAAAAGAAGTTTGATTTATGCATTTTATTCTAAACACACACACACAGCGAGGCGTGTGAAGCTGGTTAAACACGCCGTGTCACAGCAGCACTCTGTGGCCTGACCCAGAATCTGGATTCAACCTTTGAAGACAGTTGAATGAAAAGTTTGACTGGACCATCTGTCAGCCGCCTGCAGCCGCTCCGTCAACACACAGGGTTTGTTCTCTTTACTGACATCACCTGTTTGAACAGCTTTTACCTTCAGCATCGTCAGTTCAGCCTCAGCAGAAAAGCCACAGGAAGCTGTTTCACAACTGAAACGTATTTCACAAGTTAAAGTGATCAGCAGCTTCTCACAGGTGAGGTTTGTTAAATGAGGAACTTTATACGAGTGTCGCCACATTTCAAAATGCCACAAGGTGTCCCAACGGCTGCCTTCATGTGAATTTTACACACATTTAAAGTCCAGAAGACATGAAAGCTGCTGCTGAACACTTTATCAACCTCACAACAAGCAGCCACTTTATTTATTTGATACTATTTCATCCTGATCCTCGTCTCTTCTAAACCAAAACTCTTCAGGGTTTAATGTCAAACTGTCACATTACTGGAACACATTTACAGAAGCAGACATTTTATTCTTCTTGTAATTCTTTTTTTAAAATCTGACTTGACCTTCTGTTACAAAACAGCAGCTGTTGTCACTGTGATACTGCGACCTCACAACAAACTAAATCTATTCATTTCAATAGAATTGCTGCAGTCAGGGTGAAGTAAAACAAAGAAAGACCAAAAAGAGACACAATATGAAGATCATATATAAAATAGAGAGAAAGAACACTGCTCAAAGGCAGGTGTAAAGAGGTGGATCTTCTGCTGCTTTTTAAAGGTGTCCACAGATCTGAAGTCTAAAGGCCAACACACATCAGGTGCATCAATGTACAGTACAGACAGGAAGTCAGACTTTACAAGCTCTTTTCTGGACACAAGTAGGCTACTGGTGGAGTCCTGAGGATTAATATCTGCAGTTAGAAAACAAATAAAGATGTGACAACTTACAAAATAATTAGACAAAAATCAGAAGGGGCAATTAATTCTTTTAAAAAAGATCTGATGATACAAGACTGGAACAAAGTCTATGTGGAAGATGTAGACGAAGCTTATGACACAAACACAGATCTGATTTTCATCCTCCAAAAAAGAGCCATAAGAATCGTAAATAAAACCACTTACAGAGAACCAACAAACCCACTCTTCATCAAACTAAATGCACTGAAATTTAAGGACCTGGTTGATTTCAAAACTATTCAAATCATGTACAGAGTAAAAAATCAGCAGTTACCAAACTGAATCCAAAGATTGTTTCAAATGAGGGAAAGTAAATATGATTTCAGAGGAATATGTATGTTCAAGAAACAGTGAGGACTAATGCAAAACTTCATTGTATCACAACAAAGGAGGGGCTGCGAGCCGAGCTGCTGTTAACGTTTGCTCAGCTTGTTACTATGACAACTCAAGATCCAGACGATGACTAAAATCCTTCATCTGGTTAAAAGATTCAGTTAAAAACGACCAAGATCTAAAACGTTCTTTGTTAAAGTGTGGCTTAAAACTGAATAAAGGTCAATTTATGACCTATGATGAGTGTTGAAAGCTCCACTCTAAGTGGCTGAGATGAACTCCACTCAAACCTACCTCTGACTACATTATTTAATTATAATTGGTGATATGTCAAAACACCATGTCTTACACCATTTGTGCAGAACTTGCACAATTTTTACTGAATTACATCTGAACTTTCAAGTGAGACTAAACAAACCTGAGGCCCAAGGAGAAGCTGCGGTTTATTGCAGTGAGGAGACATCCCTAAATTTAACCTCAAACATAAAAAAATAGAAGTTTCAAATGTTCCATGGAATGTGTTGTAAGTGACAGTCAAAGAAAGGTTACTGATTTGTGCAAAGTCATAAAACATCAGCATGTAGCTGGTAGATGTTCTGGATATGGATGTAGGAATGTAAGAAGGGGGAGATGTATTGATATAAAAAGAAGAGCCAAGAGAGACGGGGGTCTCTCTTTTTGGGTCATCACTTGAGGTCCTTTTGTCAGTTTGTCTTTTTGAATCTTTAACTTTTTTCTCAAGCTTTTATGTTTTACTTTTTGTATTTTATGTTACTCATTTTTGGAGAAAACAAATAAAACTGGCGTGTTAGATACCTGAGACGTCCCTGCTGGTGCTCACCATTCCCATTATGACATCATCATGACATCATCCTCCTCTGGCGTCGATCAGGGCGACGACACAAACTGAAATCTGACATTTTTGGATTTAATTTGAGTTTTTCGAGCAGAACTTCATACACACTCACTCGCACACTCACA
>NC_058116.1:33760957-33773457 GCF_914725855.1 Thunnus albacares | reverse complement strand
TGTGGAAGTTTTCACAACAGACATCAGAGACTTTTACATAAATATGTTTCACAAGATCCTCCTGCACATCTTCTCAGTTAATTACACAGAACAGTGGTTGCACCATAGAAACACACACACACACACACACGCACACACACACACACACACACACACACACACAGATCTGAAGTCTAAAGGCCAACACACATCAGGTGCATCAATGTACAGTACAGACAGGAAGTCAGACTTTACAAGCTCTTTTCTGGACACAAGTAGGCTACTGGTGGAGTCCTGAGGATTAATATCTGCAGTTAGAAAACAAATAAAGATGTGACAACTTACAAAATAATTAGACAAAAATCAGAAGGGGCAATTAATTCTTTTAAAAAAGATCTGATGATACAAGACTGGAACAAAGTCTATGTGGAAGATGTAGACGAAGCTTATGACACAAACACAGATCTGATTTTCATCCTCCAAAAAAGAGCCATAAGAATCGTAAATAAAACCACTTACAGAGAACCAACAAACCCACTCTTCATCAAACTAAATGCACTGAAATTTAAGGACCTGCTTGATTTCAAAACTATTCAAATCATGTACAGAGTAAAAAATCAGCAGTTACCAAACTGAATCCAAAGATTGTTTCAAATGAGGGAAAGTAAATATGATTTCAGAGGAATATGTATGTTCAAGAAACAGTGAGGACTAATGCAAAACTTCATTGTATCACAACAAAGGGAGTTAATCTATAGAACAACTGTAGTGAAGAAATGAAAACATGTACAACATTAAGTAAGTTAAAACATCTTTAAAAATAACATATTGAACAGATATAGAATGAATGAAGATAGAGCTTGACTGGAATAATATGATTTGGTACAGAGTGTCTTTTTGACTTGTGTTGTTTTTGTTTGTTGTTATTGTTTCTATGCAAGTTATATTTATTCTCTTGTGTTGTTTTGAATGTTTTTTTCAGCTTTGACTTGATTGATGAAGTAAATTAAAAAAAATAAAGTAAAAAAAGGGGGTAGGACTAGAAAAGTTCTCTACTTCATCCTACACCCCCTTCGAACATTGAAAGGTTATTATTTGTGTGGTTTACTGAAATTTTGCTGTTATTTTTTTAAAAATCAGTGTTTCTCCGACGCTGTTCGGTGGACACAGGATGTAAGGAGGGGCTGCGAGCTGAGCTGCTTCTAACGTTTGCTCAGCTTGTTACTATGACAACTCAAGATCCAGACGATGACTAAAATCCTTCATCTGGTTAAAAGATTCAGTTAAAAACGACCAAGATCTAAAACGTTCTTTGTTAAAGTGTGGCTTAAAACTGAATAAAGGTCAATTTATGACCTATGATGAGTGTTGAAAGCTCCACTCTAAGTGGCCGAGATGAACTCCGCTCAAACCTACCTCTGACTACATTATTTAATTATAATTGGTGATATGTCAAAACACCATGTCTTACACCATTTGTGCAGAACTTGCACAATTTTTACTGAATTACATCTGAACTTTCAAGTGAAACTAAACAAACCTGAGGCCCAAGGAGAAGCTGCGGTTTATTGCAGCGAGGAGACATCCCTAAATTTAACCTCAAACATAAAAAAATAGAAGTTTCAAATGTTCCATGGAATGTGTTGTAAGTGACAGTCAAAGAAAAGTTACTGATTTGTGCAAAGTCATAAAACATCAGCATGTAGCTGGTAGATGTTCTGGATATGGATGTAGGAATGTAAGAAGGGGGAGATGTATTGATATAAAAAGAAGAGCCAAGAGAGACGGGGGTCTCTCTTTTTGGGTCGTCACTTGAGGTCCTTTTGTCAGTTTGACTTTTTGAATCTTTAACTTTTTTCTCAAGCTTTTATGTTTTACTTTTTGTATTTTATGTTACTCATTTTTGGAGAAAACAAATAAAACTGGCGTGTTAGATACCTGAGACGTCCCTTCTGGTGCTCACCATTCCCATTATGACATCATCATGACATCATCCTCCTCTGGCGTCGATCAGGGCGACGACACAAACTGAAATCTGACATTTTTGGATTTAATTTGAGTTTTTCGAGCAGAACTTTTTACTTTTTGTATTTTATGTTACTCATTTTTGGAGAAAACAAATAAAACTGGTTAGTATTTTTATACACTCCAACCAAAGTTCCTGTCTTTGCTCATCTCTGAGGTCTTTATAATGAAATTTGCTAAGGATAAACTTGCAATGTTTTTTAATTAACAGAATTGTAAAGATTTAGATGTAATAATTGATATGATAAGATGTGACAGAGTTCAGAATCAGGTTGAACGGTTTATTATAGTTTAATTGGCTAAACTGTTAGGGCCAGGACATGGAAGCCCTCGACCATCAGGGTGGGCCTCCTCCAGTGATGACCTGTTAGAGGCCATCTTGGAGGACTTTCAAACCTCCAACACCTATTTGCACCGATACACTTTGTTGCGACCCTGCTGTCAGGTATTCCTGAGTAAATAGGCCCGTTTAGAGAGGTTCAGTGACAGCTGGTGATTATAGAAGCCAGGCTGAACTCTGGTTCCCTAAACAAGGCGAGGATGGTCTTCTGTGTAGATTTTGGGAACACGTTCGATACCTCGGTCAGAGGTAGAGGACAGCTGTCTGCCGGTGCCTTATCCACATCGGCAGGGGGTATCGGTTATCTGAAGGCAGAAACCATTACACCAGCATATTATCTTGTACATGTATACTCTTTGGTAGATGTCATTGTGGCGGACAACAACAACAGTGATGCATGACACATATACTACATATACTCTTTGGTAGAGGGGGTATGACGCCATCGACAGGCGACCAAATGAAACGGACTGTAACTTAGTGGCTGACTGCACTCTGTCCAGTCTCATCCTCGCTGTCTCGGGCTGCGTTGCGGACGTTACTCGTGTCTTCGCCCTCACTACAGACACACGCCTGCGGCTGTTACATCCAGACCCTCGCTGGCGCTTTTCAGCACACAAGTGAGTAACGTTGACACTGAACTCCATTGACATAAATGACACTTTAATATAACAATGACTGACAATGGATCACTTGTTAACTACTCATTTAAGTTTTCACTGAAATAAGTCCACATTTACCTACAAACTTTAGACTTTAACCAAATTTGAGTGGGCATCTCTGAACTATGTGTGTGTGGTATTCCGCCTCTTTCCCAATATCTCCAGATGTCTCCTGTTTTGGTTCGGTGGACTGACATGTTTGGCATTGGTACAGGTCACCGTGACCTGGCACTCATTCTCCTACACCGCTTCAAAACTCTGAGTTTGAATGAAAGTAAACACAGGAACTAGCCTCCTGTAGTAGCATTATGGCTAACTACATGCAGGGCCGTTTGCAAGTCGGTTTGTTTTTATGTGTAAACATAGAGAAGCAGCAACTTTGAAGATGAAATAAAATGGTTCATGTCTGCAAGTTTCCAAATTGCAAGAATAAAATGACAAGATACACACTGTGCAGTTTTAATGGACTAACGTTACCGCTGTTTCATCCAGCCGGCCTCGCTCTTTTCTTCCAGTTGATTTTGTGGAGGTGAAACCATCTGCAGGATGCAAATTTACGAATCCTACTATTGCGAAGGCATCACCTGCCCTACTCTGCCTCTGATTGGCTTACCCTGATATTCTTACCCTAACCCTAACCAATCTCACTCCTCATGCCTAAACCTAACCAAAACAACCACCGAAGGCAACGAGTACTAGCCAATCAGAGGCAGAGTAGGGCGGCTCATGCCTTCACCATAGTAGGATTCGTAAATTTGCCTCCTGGACGACAATATTGACAAACGCTGTAAATCCATATGTAGTAGTTACACAGTCTACTCTGGCAGCAGCAGGTCCGACTGCAGAGGAGAGCAGTGACCGCAGGAACAGCAGCAGTTTCTCCCAGGTAACCGTTACTGTACGTTGTTTTAGTTTCCTTACAGTCAGTCAGCCTCATACATGTGAACACACCAGTGTGTTTGGATGAATATGTGATGTGTGTGGTTCGGTTCACTCAGACTCAGACTCAAACTTTTGAAGTGCTTGATGTAAACTCTGTTTACTCCTGACAGTAGAATAAGCCACTATGAACCTATATAAAGGCCCAGTCATTCAAAAACAAAAATACTGTGATACAAATGTTTGGTCCTACCGCCCAGCACTAGTTAGCAACAAGTAAAAAGCAGTAGAAACATTAGCTGGAATGATCAGAGAACTAGTCGGCACCCAAATACAAGATTCATTGAAAGATTATTACATTACTTTTGGATAAATTCATGAGGCATCTTCTGCATAGTGCAGAATAAACTGTTGTAGTTTGCAAAGAATGCAGCCAAACCAAAGGTGAAGACCTGAAGTCCCACGAGCACTTGACCTTCAACAGACGACATCCCTTCCCTCCGCTTCATTATGTCCCCTGAAACTCAACCACATGTACCCATCATGTCTTACTGTGCAAAGACTGGCAATGTGAGGTTTATATTAAACACTGATTTTACCTTGGACAATAAAGCCAGCTGGTATCACAGGACATTCAACATCAGTGGCTGTAGCACAAGCCTGCAAAATTAAACTGAACTGTAACATTCTGCACCTACAGTAGCATTTATTTTAGAATATGCAGCAGCTCGTAGCTTTGCCTAAATAACACCAAGCTGAAACAGAAGATCCCAAAGCAAAAATACCAAAACATACTGAGCCAGTTAAAAGTGAACCAGCATTTATAGAGGTTAAACACACAGGATCAGTTTTATTTATAATGATAGATTACTTCACCACCAGTCTGCTCACTACTGCTGTAAGATGGCTTTAACATCAATAATACTGTCACAATAACTGATCAAACCCAATAATTACAAACTTGATCAGCCACATATCACTACAAGTCCTTCTCAGTGACTCACTTATACATTTGCAAACCACAGACGGCTGCAGTTTGGTGAAAACTTCAATGACACAAAACTACTGTCACACGTTTAACTGTGGAAGTTTTCACAACAGACATCAGAGACTTTTACATAAATATGTTTCACAAGATCCTCCTGCACATCTTCTCGGTTAATTACACAGAACAGTGGTTGCACCATAGAAACACACACACACACACACACACACACACACACACGTCCCTCCTGTCCAATCCTGTCGCTCCTCGTCTGTATAAAGGTTCGTCTCTCAGACGGAGCTTTCATGTTCGAGCCATGGTCTTCCTGTGGATCCTCTCCTGCTTCGCATTCGTCGGCGCCGCCTACGGTAAGACAGCTGAGGGAGTGAAGCATGCTGGGTAGACTGAGCTGCTTGTTTTTAATTTACAACTATTATATTTATTTATAGATTTAATATTTAGCGGCTCTGGGTGGGCGGCCATCATCTACCGACCGGTTGAGAGGAGAGAGAGAACAATGCAAGTTCCACATAGAGATGTATAGTAATAATAATGGTAATAATCATAATAAGACTAATAATAATAATTGTAGCAGTGGGTGTTGAGCAGCTCTGGAGGCAGAAATACCTGCAGAAAGCAACAGGAGGAGAGAGGAGAGAGACAGCTCACAGCTCCTGGTATTCCCAGGAGGTCTCCCATCCAAGTACTAACCAGGCCCCATCCTGCTCAGCTTCCCACATCACAAGAGATCCCACGTGTGCAGGGTGGTGAGGCCGTAAGACTTTATGAAGATAAAATGATTTTTATAAGTGACTGAAGATAACTGGACACAGTCTGAGATCGATCCGTGTTTATTGGCTGATCACTTTAAAAGTATTGATCTTATTAACAATCGTTTCTTACTGAAAATGTGACTCGAGGTGTTTTGTGTCGTCTGTTCGCAAAGATCAGGAACAAACTTCCTGACTCATGTTGTTGTTAATGATGTCTTTATGATGATGTCATTATGATGATGTCACCAGGTTCCGCCATCCCCCCCGACATCAGCGGTTACTCTGATATCGTGAATGGCGAGGAGGCGAAGCCTCACTCCTGGCCCTGGCAGGTGTCCGTGCAGGTACACACACACACACACACACACACACACACACACACACAAACACACACACACACACACACACACACAGATGAGTTGTATTCATGAACATGTGGTTGTTTCAGACATGCAATGGCTTCCACTTCTGCGGAGGCTCCCTCATCAACCAGAACTGGGTGGTAACTGCTGCTCACTGTTCCTTCACGTAAACACCAACAATCTTTAACCTTTAACCTTTAACCCTCACCTGTCCTGTCAACCAGTGTTTAAATGCAACTTTAAACTTTATAAATGTTTAAATAAAGACAGTTTGACAGCTGAACTCAATCTGCTGCTCAGTTAAACCTGCTGTATGATCAGTGTTCCTCTTCTGAATATGAGCTTCAGCCAGCAGCTGACATTAGGCTCCGCCTCCTGTTGCTCAGGTGATTTTTTATTGGCCGATTTCATTCACATGTTTTTCCGCAGGGAGTCTCACCTTGTGGTTCTCGGAGCACATGACCTCCGCTCCTCCACCGAGGACGTCCAGAAGATCAGGGTCGGCAAGGTGAGCAACAAGCAGCAGGACTTCATCATGTCTCGTGAGCTCCTGCGCGTTCACCAGCTAATGATGTAATTTCCTGTCAGGTGTTCACACACCCTGAATACAACAAAACCAGGCGCTTTAACAACGACATCCAGCTCATCAAGCTGGCCAGCCCCGCCCAGATAAACAGGCATGTTTCCCCCGTGTGCGTGGCCGAAACCAGAGACAACTTCCCTGCAGGCATAATGTGCATGGCCACCGGCTGGGGCCAGACCAGCGACAACGGTGACTTTATTATTATTATTATTATTATTATTATTATTATTATTATTATTATTATTATTATTGTCAGTGCCTTATACCTGGTTAAATCTCACCTGTACAGCTTCTCAGACCACTAAGGGAGTGTTAACACAGGAAACATGGCATGCTTTGACCACTGGGGGCAGTATAGACATCAGTGTGATGTGTTGATGTGTTGCAGGTGACCAGGCCACCCGGCTGCAGCAGGCAGCCCTCCCCCTGCTGACCGATAGTGAGTGCAGTCGATTCTTCAGCAGCCCTATCACCTCCAAGATGATCTGCGTCGGAGGCAATGGAGCCTGCACCTGCTACGTGGGTGCTGCACACTAACCACCAACAAGCATATTAGCAACATTTTGGAAGATAGACATGCTAACATGTACCTATCAGCTACGCATGTTATTTGTCTGTTTGTGTGCTTATTTTGTGTGTGTGTTTGTTTTCAGGGCGACTCTGGAGGTCCTCTGGTCTGTCAGAAGGCTGGTGCCTGGACTCTGGTTGGTATCATGTCCTTTGGAGGAGAAAGCTGCAATCCCATGAAGCCCAGAGTGAACGCCCGCGTCACAGCACTGCGCGCCTGGATAGACCGGACCATCGCTGCCAACTGAGAGAGTTTCACTTACTCAAAATGAAGTTCAGCTAGCTTAGCTTAGCATAAAGACTGGAAGGAGGAGAAAACAGCAAGCTTAGCTTAGCATTAGACTGCAAGTAGGGGAAAACAGCTATCTTAGCTTAGCATAGGAGTGGAAGCGGGGGAAACAGTTAGCTTAGCTTAGCATAAAGACAAACAGACCACATGTCAAAAGTTTATTAAAGTAAGACGTCACCAGGAAAGTGACTTTATTTTTATTCTACAGAAATCTGAAAGGCTTTCTCTGCTGAAGCAATTATAAATAAATAAACCTATAAAAATGTATTTTCTTTGTTTTAACGAGACATTTACAGTTTGTGTTTTCCCTTTAATAAAGCATCAATCTTATTACAGCATCTCTTTCCATCTCTTTATTGATCCCCATGAAGGTTGTTCCACTCCTCTTGAATCAATGATATTAATGATCTAATTTAATCTACAGGTTGTAATATTATCATTTCATCAGTAATAGTTGTTTTCAGCTGGAGTTGAAGTGCAGTTAAATGTGGAATCCTGATCTTTTCTAAACGTGTAATCTGAGCTGTCAATCACTCCCAGAATGCACCTGGAGATTCAGTCCAGCTGACTGGATGAGCTGCTGTCTTTCTATCAACTGTTCTGTTTTTCTTTGTGTTGATTAGCAGGTTTTTTAAAGATGATTGTGATGTATAACAGAGCTGACTGCTGCTGGTTTGTGTCTCAGATCACAGGACGTCCTGTTCAGCATTTCAACATGTCGTCCTCATTTGATAAAGTGATTGAATCACTGACACAAAACATGTCAAAGTAACATTAATTTACTCATTTATTCCACAAAGACAAAGACACATTTACTCCGTCAGGCGCGTCTGCGGGCAGGCGTGGCCTACATGGCAGCAGTAGCAGATGGCATAAAAGAAGCGGCAATAGCAGGTGTTGCAGGTGTTGCGGGTGTTGCAGGTGTTGCAGGTGTTGCGGGTGTTGCAGGTGTTGCAGGTGGTGCGGGTGTTGCAGGTGTCGCAGGTGTTGCGGGTGTTGCAGGTGTTGCAGGTGTTGCAGGTGTTGCGGGTGTCGCAGGTGTTGCGGGTGTTGCAGGTGTTGCAGGTGTTGCAGGTGTTGCAGCAGGGCTGCAGATAAACAAGACATAACTGTGATCAGACTCTGCAGCTGCAAGGCTGCCAAGGAGTTCTGGAGAACAGGAAACATTCACTGTGAGTCTGAAAACTTTGTGGTGAACTTTATCTCTCTTTAGGCCACACCCACCTCGTCATAGGAGCCTGCATCCAACAGGAAGTGATCCTCCACAGAGACGACAGGTAAGAGGGCGGGATCATGTACAAGGTCGTTGGCGTGGCTTCTCTCTGCAGGACAGAACGCAGAAAACAAACATAAAACTGTTTTTACACAAACAAACAGAAATATTCACAGTCTGTTCATCAGATTATTGTTTGTACGTGTGGATGTCATTTATTCATTTAATTCATTAATATCATTTAATATCATTTATCAATTTATTGATTGTGAAGCCATGCGTGAGCCTCATGTACACAGTTTAACATAAAAGAAGAAGCAGAATTTGGGGTTTTCCAGTTTCATTACATACTCTGCTTATTTATATTATCAATAATTATGTAGTATTTTATGTGTTTGTGATTCTGAAAACTGATGATGACTGACAGTTATTATTTTCTCTTCTGTTGTATTTTTAATATTTTAACATTATCAGTCATTATGTTTTTCTGTTTTCTTTTCAAACATTTTATTTAATTTTATTCCTCCTTTTGAGATTAAAATTATTGAACAAAAATCAAACTTTGACCCTTGTCAGGTGGCTGTTTGAGCCCTCTGATTGGACAGGTGACTGTGACATCACTGACCAATGTCGGACAGGTAGGCGGGCTCAGTGTCCAGCTGCAGATTTCAATGAACCAGAGCGGAGGAGAGACGCAACAGACTAAAGCAGCAGCAGAGCAGCAGACAGCTGAGCATCCTGCAGGTAGCAGGTGCACGTAGCAGATGTCCATATAAAGAAATCCGTCACAAACTGACATCAGCTCGGGCTGAAAGTAGAAAAAACCGTCGGAAACTTAGCGTTCAGAGCAGTCTGAAGCTGCTGCTTTCTGCTACATACATTTACCTCATTATTTGACATGTCGGCCACTTTTAACATGAATATCCGACATTGTGACATTATATATATATATGTCTGAAAATAAGGAAAAGCATAATACCTCCCCTTTAATTAATAATCTGTTGAAAGAAGTTTGACCAGAGCTGGATGTTCCTGTCACTCTTTACATACTCTTTTACGCTATTTTGTCTCTTATTCATTGATTATTTTATTACTTATTAATTAATATTAATGAATATAATTTTCTCTCTGATTAAAGTCACAAGTTGCTTGATGGCACATTGGTCGCTGTGTTTTACTTTCAGGGATACAAACATCTTCCTGCTGCAGATGTAATCAGTCATGTTCAGCATCAATAATTAAAGTAAAACAAACGTCTGATAGAAACAGTTTTTAACATGCAGCCATGTGAGAGTGTCAGAGCTCATATTGATCAAACAAACACTCTGAAGGTGAAACTGTTCTGAGTGTGATCAATAAGACTCATCTATCAAGCAGCCGACCGATCACATTACTGATCACATGAAGGAAGAGCCAATCAGAGATATGAATCGACTCAACACCTGTCAGATTGTACGTCCTGTAAAAGAAATCCTCACAGTTTATTGTTTGTTGTTCTGCAGCATCATCTAAAGAAAGAGGAATAAAGTAGACAGACACACCAGTAGTTGAAACAAATACAATAAAATTAATTGATTAATTAAAAAACAGACACATATACAATTTAAAAGGATCGATTATTCATTTAACAAACTTTGCAACTCTAAAAAGAAAGGAAAAGTAATAATACTCTACTATTATTACTGTTATTATTATTATTATATTTGGTGTTTTATATATGATGTATATTTAGGTTTAGTGAATATACTTTACATTATCTAACATCAGTAAAATACTTGAACAATATTCTGACAGTAAAGTGATATTTCAGGGTTGAATAAACTGATCTGCTTGACTTAAATCAGTATTATTGATGATGTCTTCTATTGTTGAAGTGGCTTAATGAGTTCACCACCATCACTTCATAGTGGTTAGACATGCTGTCCCACTGCAACATGTCCAGTTAGAAACACAAGAGGACGCCACTGAAGCTCTGAACACTTTATTTATCACTGCCACACAGTCAGCACACACTTTCAACTGAAGTGGAGAGAATAAAAAGTATAAAATAATGATCTAAGCTGGTAGCATTATATACATATATAACAAGCACCAACATGGTAATAACCTGTGAGACATTATAATCTAATATCAATAAACATGATGCATCCTCCTCCACACTGTATGAGACTATTGACACTGAACCATTCCACAGTCAACACTGCCCTCTGCTGGGCTCAAAGTAGCAGCATTTCTGCCACCTGTTGACCTGCGTACATTTGCAGTGACTGTCCTCTACAAGCCTACGGCTGAGCTGTTTCATCACAGCTTCTATTGTTCAACAGGACTGTACACAAAAATAAAGCAGGTCATCAACAACAATCAATATAAAGCAACTACTTCACTCACTGTATGGTTCAAACCCTGCATGCTGAAATATTCCTATAATATTCCTAATATTATATTATTCCTGATATAATATTCCTACAGGGACTTAATATCTAACATCTGGCAGGTTTAGTGACTTTACACTGAGCTCACATATATGTATGTATGTATATTGTTGTGGAAATCGTCTGGAAACATTAAACACACATATGAAATAATATCCAAAACACTGCTGGGTTGAAGATTATAAATTATTATTGTACAATAAGGAGACAGAACACACAAAGATTTGCATCAGCTTGTCTCAACGAACAAAGAGCAAACCTGATCTATTATAGTTCCAGAGAACAGAGAAATGATCTGTGATTGGTCAATGTATCAGCTTATATGATTACTGCCAATGGCCTCGAGATATACTTCTACATACTGGGGCGGCTGTGGTTCAGGAGGTAGAGCGGGTCGTCCACTAATCAGAGGGTCGGAGGTTCGATTCCCGGCTCCATGTCGAAATGTCTTTGGGCAAGATACTGCACCTGATGGCTGCACCATCAGTGTGTGAATGATTATATTTCCTCTGATGGGCAGGTTGAGACCTTACATGGTAGCCCCGTACCCATTCAGTGTATGAATGTGTGTGAAAGTGACTCGTAGTGTAAAAAGCGCTTTGAGTGGTTGGAAGACTAGAAAGGTGCTACACAAGTACAGTCTATTTACCATATATGTGAGAGTCATCTTTCCCTAAGAAACCAAGACCCCCAAACCATATTTGCTTATTGTGAGACCCAGAATATTACCTTATTTGGACCTCTGCCTGGATGGAAGGAGAGGAGTGGGCCTCCTAGAGTACATTCCTTTTCCCAATGACACACACGAGTAACAAAGCAAAGGAGCAATGATCTTACTTCCACAATTCTGTACATTAAAATGATAAGATACAGAATGATGCAGATAATAAAATAATTAGTCCTGATGTTATTAACATTATCATTATTACCATTATTCTGTAATGTCAGAGACTCTGGACAGGACACACTTTCACTTTAATATCATACTGATATCATGTGATAGATAAATATATTAACTGTTTATTATTAAAATATTAAAAAATGTACAGCAGGGTTCACAACTTCTGTCAACATCTGACTTTTTCTTCTTTTTCTTTCCTTTTTAAGTAGAGGTGGATATTGAATTATTATTTTTTTAAATTGTACGTTAATTAGAAATAAGAGAAAATAAGTTACAATAGGTTAATACATCACCCCAAATATTAATATACATCACCCTAAATATTAATATAAATCACTCCAAGTATTAATATAAATTACCCCAAATATGTAACAATGGCAGATAATATTTATATAATCCTACACTAACTTACACTTAGTGTAGGAAATGTAGGATTACAGCTGGATGTGATGTTTGTTTGCTGCTGCAGGACGACTCTACTGTTTGATATTTCACATGAAAACCAATAAA
>NC_058116.1:33740000-33757500 GCF_914725855.1 Thunnus albacares | reverse complement strand
ACAGACAGGAAGTCAGTCTTTACAAGCTCTTTTCTGGACACAAGTAGGCTACTGGCGGAGTCCTGAGGATTAATATCTGCAGTTAGAAAACACTGCAAGTTTGCCAACAACCTGAGCGACCCTGAGACGCCATCTGAAGACATGTTTTAATATCAGAGAGATGAAGATCCACTGAAAGCAGCTCTCTCTCCCTCAGTCTAAAAGTGCATTCACAACAAAAATCAGATTGTACAAACGCACCTACAGACTGACAACGTTGCTTCAGCCCTTTTCAGCATTGCTTCTGCAATTTCCTCCTCACACACACACACACACACACACACACACACACGCGCGCGCGGCTTAAACATTTTCACACTTTTTCGCATTTTCAAGTCTTATCTACTCATTCATACTTTCAGCTACAATCTCTATTAAAATCTCTAAAAATGTCCCACTTTTCCAACTCATTGATACTCTTCTTCTTCCTAATTAAAGCCAGCAAGTTTAGCGTCAGCCTTTCAACACCCAGCATTGTAACACCGCATTATGTAATAACGTGACAAAATGTGGCAAAATTTCACCCTCATGTAATAACACCAACATTTTGTAACACAGTTTTACGATTGCTAAGACACATTTCTCGACATTATGCTCCATTTCCCAACACTCTAAACACAGATGCATGAGTGCACACCAACCTCTCCACTCAAAACCATGTAATCTGACATTTAACCAAACTTTGCCTTCAGACATCACACAAAAGCCGTCAAATATACACACACACCACCAAATAATCACCACACATTGGTGAGATCAATATAAGACACTGGTGTAAAAACCTGCTGCTGTGATACAAAACATAGAATACAGTAAAATTTCCATGTATTTATCGATATAAACCAATGAAACAAAACAGTTTGTACACAAAGAAAGAAATCACATTTATTCTGAATCAGGTCTTCTTCAACACAAGCAGGTGACAAATTAAAAGTTGCTATTTCTGCTGAATAGCTCCCTTCATCTCATTGCAGGATGATAATGATGACAAGTCAAAGCTTTCAGCTAAAGATTCCCAGAGGAGGATTTGAGGATGGAGCGGTGATGTAAGGTCTCGACAGAGATATTTGGAGGGAGGACACTTGAACAAAGAGCAGCATCCTGTTGACATTTTTCTACATTCAACCAATGCAGACTAGTGTTGGATCACTGTTACACGGTAACACAGACTGATCAGTGGAGCATAGTGTGCGCTCAGTGTGGGTTTTGGCTGGTTTAGCGCTCTCTTTGTTTTGGCTTTGCTTTTGTCTTTTAGTGTTAATAATGATGGATGCTTGCTGTACTCTTTGTTCTGGATATGGCTCGACTTCCTGTTTCTTTGTGGCCTTTATTTGCTTTAACTAAAGGGGCACTGCGTGGAGATGTGGGTAATACTGTTGCTTAATGGCAGAGCTGTGTGTGTGTGTGTGTGTGTGTGTGTGTGTGTGTGTCTGACTGTGTGTACTAACACTTAGATGCTTGTGTCACTATAACACTCAAATTCAAATAATTCAAATTCAAATAAGCTTTATTGGCAGATCAGAAATCTATATTGCCAGGGCAGTACAATAATATGTAAATATAAACAATAATATTAAACACAATATAATAAAAGGCATTTTTACAGATGTAATCACACAGAGACATTTACTACAGAGCTTGTTTCTCTCAGATTATGACAAGACTTGATATATTTTGCAGCTTTTACTGCACTTTGACTTTTCTCCCCACATGGACAGGACAGGTTCTGGAGATCAGGGAGGTGGATAAACTCAGGAAATATATGATTTATTTTTTCAAAGAAAACTTCTCTCAAATCTTTATATTTGTCACAGTATAATAGGAAGTGAGATTCTCTCTCAACTTCTCCTTTAATGACAAAGTGAAGGCAGCCTGGCCTCCCTGGGGAGCCTGTTTCTATGGTCTACCTGGTCGGGTTCTCCACCAGCATGGACTCTCTGTTTAGGCTCAAATACTATTCAGATTTACTTTGTGATTTGATATCATTTTCTTTTAGTTTTGAGATGATTTGGTTGGTCAGATTGTTTTTGGTGTGTGAGGGCAGAGCTTCAGCAGCAGCTGGCAGAGGGGACTCTGATCTTTGTTCAACTGGTGGCACTGAAGGGCTTTGTACTGGGAGGACTGGGGGTCGCTAGATTGGAGGTGGATTTGAATGATTAAAGGGTCTTGACCAAGTTCTGCCCTGCAGGTATTATTGGCTGTGTGTCTGTGGACTCTCAGTATGTTTCTGCACAGTTCTGCATGCAGGGCCTCTAGCTGCTGTTTGTCCCATGTTGGGAGGTCTTGGCTGGTAAGTGGACCCCACACTTCACTACCATATAACATTATTGGCTCTATTACTGAATGTAGAACGTTGAGCCAGGTCCTAACTGGAAGGTTGATGGTTATTTTTATTTTGATGGTGTAGAAAGCTCTTCTTGCCTTCTCCTTCAGCTCATTCACAGCCAAAACGTCCAGTGGAACTGATATTTAAGCCTAAATATGTAGAATGTTTTGTTGGCTCCACAACTTTTACACAGGTGACCGTGAAGAACCTATTAGAGTGAAATATATTCATATTAATTTCATTCATAATCTAATGCATTAAATATTTTCTTATCATATTAGTATTTGTTTAATTTGAAAGATGGTAAATTGTAAAATAGTAAGAGATTATTTTTAATAATAATAAATAAATATGTGAAAAAAAAAAAGAAAAATAGAGATTGAACCACATTATGTTAATATAAGAACATGACATCTGTTGAGATGTTGACGGCAACACTTTATGTAGTTTTGACCACTGATCTACTGTCAGTATGATTCATGCTAGAATGCATTAAAAAAAACTTTGTTGTTATAATGTTTAATGAATGAAGACATCCATTTTGACTGGTTATTACATAATGCACCATATTATAACGCTGTCACCAAAACAAGTGAAACTCCCATATTTTGTAATAACCACAACAATGTGTAATATTATCTAATTACAAAATGTGGCGAAAGTTATTACAAAGCGCCTTCAGGCTGTTTATAACAAAATGTGGGTGTTATTACACAATGTGTTGTTACAAGCATTCACACCACAATTTCTTCAGAAATGTCTTTTCCTGGTTTGTATATGTTGTTCTCTCTGTGAGTCTTTTGTTCCTCTTCCTGCAGTGATGGAGGTCCTTTAAACGTCTACCTGCTGCTGCAGGTGGAGCAGGTCATCACGTGAATTCCTGTATCACATGACCTCTATCTGCGATTCTACATGACATGTTTAGCTTTAGCACAGCTAACTAACTATATCATCTGGCGCCTTTGAGTCCGGCTCTGAACCTGGAAAACATGAACAACACACTCGTATATAATTTACTTCTTTAAAACATTTTTAGCTTCTGTTGAAAAGACTCTTCAGATGCTCTCAGCAGTCGCTTGATTTTATGTTACTGAGGCGTAAAACTCGAGACTGGAAACCTCGTCACCATACATCTGTAATCAGATCTGCTGTAATCACTGCTGAGGTCACGCATACTGAGATCTGTGAGGACTACAAACATGGCTGCCACCTCTTTCTTTTCACTTTTAAGAGGAGGAGAAGAAGACAGTAATGAACAGATAAATACAGCAGGTTTCCCAGCAGCCCTCAGTGCTTTGTGTTTTCATCGGGACAGAACGACGCACCGACCATCCAGAGTCTCTCCGGTTTGTTTACTTGCTGTTAGACGGTGAACAGGTCCTCACATGGCTGCAGGACGTCAGGTGGCGGGGGGGAGGGGTCAGTGATGATGTTGTGGGTTAAAGTTGCTAAATCACATGAACGTTTCAAATGATTCTGCTTCAATGTGAAAACAAGACATGTTGTTGTTGATGTTGACTTCAAGTATTTTTCTAGTTTAAAGTTGAAATGGTTCATTGTTTCAGTCTGAACGTCAAATAAATAAATAATGACTGTTTCAGAAACAACAAGTCCTCCAGATTAAACAAGCATACAGGTTGTTTCACCGTGTACTCCAGAACGACACAGAGCAGACGCCTCTATCAGCAGTAATCAGCAGGACGACATCATTTGTCAAACCTCAGTTAAACAATAATGATGTTTTATGATGTGACAACGGTGTGTTTAAGGTCTGCTTAGGTTCAGGGAGAGATCATGGTTTGGGCTAAAATAATCACTTGAAACGTGCTGTGGGTTAAAGTTACTACTTCCATAAAGTTGGGCAACCTTCGTCGACATGGCAACAGTAAATACCGCAACAATCATAGTTACGGTTTTTAAAAAACTGTCCCGACTCACGGTTGAGAAACAGGAGGTGAACAGTAGCCTCCAAAAATGTCAAATATTCACTTGTTCCAGCTCATCAGATGTGAATATTTGCTGGTTTTCTTTTTCTTCTGTGACACTAAACTAGAAAAATGAACATTTTCCACAATCATCTGACATTTAAGACCAAACATTTAATGCAAATGTGCAAATGAGTCTGCACACTAATAATAATAATAATAATGAAAATAGTGATTAGTTGCCTTCTTAGACATATTTATCATCATATCTGTGACCACAGCTGCTGTGTCGGCTGAAAACAACAGAGGGGATGGACATCAGACAATTCTTGGCTGAGTACAGGGCTGGCTGTGGTGGGAAACGTTGTGACATGGTGTGAGCAGAACCATCTGCAGCTCAACATGGCAAAGACAAAAGAGCTGGTTGTGGATCTGAGGAGGACTAAGGCCCCGGTGACCCTGCTTCCATCCAGGGGCTCAGTGTGGACACTGTGAAGGACTATAAGTACCTGGCAGTGTACACTGACAATAAACTGGTCTGGGTTAAGAACACTGAACCCTCTACAGGAAGAGCCAGAGCCTTCTCTACTTACTGAGGAGGTTGAGGTCCTTCAACATCTGCTGGACAATGCTGAGGATGTTTAATGGGTCTGTGGGGTCCAGTGCTCTCCTGTTTGCTGGTGTGTATCTGGGGCAGCAGGTTGAGGGTAGCGGACGCCGTCAGACTCAACAAACTGATCCGCGAGGTCAGAGAGGAGGATGCTGTCCATGTTACATATCATCTTGGACAATGTCTCCCACTCAATCCATGATGTGCCGGTCAAACACAGGAGAGCATTCAGTGCAAGACTCATTCCACCGAGACGCAGCACAGAGCGCCGCAGGAAGTCATTCCTGCCTGTGGCGTCTCATAACCCCATAATTTATTTATTATTTAATAATTTATGTTTTCAACTGTGCAATACTGAACTGTGTATATTTATACTGCATTAATACTGTATATTTTAACTAATATCTCTTATTTATACTATTCTTTCATTTTAACACATTTATAAATCCTATTTCTCAGCCTATTATTACTATTATATGATATATAATACAATATATATTATTATTATACAAGTGTCGCCACATTTCAAAATGCCACAAGGTGTCCCAACGGCTGCCTTCATGTGAATTTTACACACATTTAAAGTCCAGAAGACATGGAAGCTGCTGCTGAACACTTTATCAACCTCACAACAAGCAGCCACTTTATTTATTTGATACTATTTCATCCTGATCCTCGTCTCTTCTAAACCAAAACTCTTCAGGGTTTAATGTCAAACTGTCACATTACTGGAACACATTTACAGAAGCAGACATTTTATTCTTCTTGTAATTCTTTTTTTAAAATCTGACTTGACCTTCTGTTACAAAACAGCAGCTGTTGTCACTGTGATACTGCAACCTCACAACAAACTAAATCTATTCATTTCAATAGAATTGCTGAATTGCTTAGGATCCCAAAACAAAAATACCAAAAGTACAAAAATACAAAAAAGCCAGTTTTAGTTAAAAAGCTTATGAAAATGTTAAGTTTTATTTATAATGATAGATTACTTCACCACCAGTCTGCTCACTACTGCTGTAAGACGGCTTTAACATCAATAATACTGTCACAATAACTGATCAAACCCAATAATTACAAACTTGATCAGCCACATATCACTACAAGTCCTTCTCAGTGACTCACTTATACATTTGCAAACCACAGACGGCTGCAGTTTGGTGAAAACTTCAATGACACAAAACTACTGTCACACGTTTAACTGTGAAAGTTTTCACAACAGACATCAGAGACGTTTACATAAATATGTTTCACAAGATCCTCCTGCACATCTTCTCAGTTAATTACACAGAACAGTGGTTGCACCATAGAAACACACACACACACACACACACACACACACACACACACACACACACGTCCCTCCTGTCCAATCCTGTCGCTCCTCGTCTGTATAAAGGTTCGTCTCTCAGACGGAGCTTTCATGTTCGAGCCATGGTCTTCCTGTGGATCCTCTCCTGCTTCGCCTTCATCGGCGCCGCCTACGGTCAGAGAGGTGAGGGAGTGAAGCATGCTGGGTAGACTGAGCTGCTTGTTTTTAATTTACAACTATTATATTTATTTACAGATTTAATATTTAGCGGCTCTGGGTGGGCGGCCATCATCTACCGACCGGTTGAGAGGAGAGAGAGAACAATGCAAGTTCCACATAGAGATGTATAGTAATAATAATGGTAATAATCATAATAAGACTAATAATAATTAAAGCTGCCAGCAGTGTTGGTCGGGACCTCGCACTCTGGTCCGTCACGATCAGATCATTTATATTTTTAAAAATGGGTGATATTTCTTACAAGTGTGGTGTGCTTTTATTTTGAAAGTTTGATTGACAGGAGGAGAGTTTTCTGCAGGGTGAGACATGTCTGTCTTGCTCACACCTGTGGAATCAAAATTATGAAAGTTTTGGGCCCATTCACTTGAATTTCAAACTGAAAACTCTTGATGAGTTTGTGTGTAAAACAAATTATTTTCCTAATTTTCATCAAGTCTATTTTTAGAAAAGTAAAGACTTTTAACCCACATGACCTGGTCAAAGTTTGATTGACATGTGTACTGTCAGGTGTGTAGAGACAATAAGTAACTGCAGCTGGACACAGAAAACTCATACATTTGAATGGAGAGTGTGAGCGAACCCACACCTTTTTGAACATTTACTGCTTCCACATAGTTTTAGATACAAACTTCATTTGAACTTTAAATGAGTCACGAGACTTTGACCCACAAATCTTGAATTTACATGATTTTTCTATCTTTTACTGTTTTTGAGATATTAGAGTGTGAGTTTTAAAGTCTTTTCTTGGTCCTCCTGTGATTTTATAATGAGTGTGTATTGCGGAATGTTTCACAGCACTGAGGGAGTGACATCACCAGGAGCAGTTGGAGAGGAGGATTTTAGAGTACGCTTCTTGTGAAATCTCCTCATAAATCCCATGACTTTGGCCAAATCTCACATTAAAATTATATTTTAGTAGGAAATTTCATTGCGAATCCATTGATACAGGTTTGAAAGTGGTCAGACTTATAGTTTAGACGTCAGAAGCCTCTGTTTGACACAAAGTTCATGCCCATAGATTGCCTCCCCATTGGTTTACATTGTAAGTGTGATGTGGCACTGCAACTTTCAGGGCTTATTAAATCCAAACCGTTCGAGTTATTACAAAGTTTTTAACTTTTTTCAGCACAGTGTCATAAGTCATGTATTAAAGTTTGAAGTCGATACCATTAACGCCCTCAGAGGAGATAGCGTTTGTTTGGAGGCAAAAATTGAGGCAAAGTCTTATTTTGAAAGGCTAATTGCGGACTTCCTGTTGGATTTAGGTCAGGGGTGTCAGTGTATGATTTGTAGGTCTTGATGAGACAAATAATTGAGTTTTGGTTTGATCTCTCTACGACATTCCTATGGACCGTGGCAGCCATATTTACAGTTACATATAGTTTATACTTACATAGGTGGCGCTAGAGAGCACATTTTGGCACTTTAGGGGTTAATTTTGACATTTTATCAAATTTTACACCAGACCTGATGTGTGTGCCAAATTTGGTGAGTTTTTGAGCATGTTTAGGGGGTCAAATTTAGGGTTTAAGTCCTGTAATAACAAAGAAAGAAACAAACACTAGGGTCCCCGCCCTTAGGGGCATCTGCCTTTTGGGCTCGGTCCCTAATAATTGTAGCAGTGGGTGTTGAGCAGCTCTGGAGGCAGAAATACCTGCAGAAAGCAACAGGAGGAGAGAGGAGAGAGACAGCTCACAGCTCCTGGTATTCCCAGGAGGTCTCCCATCCAAGTACTAACCAGGCCCCATCCTGCTCAGCTTCCCACATCACAAGAGATCCCATGTGTGCAGGGTGGTGAGGCCGTAAGACTTTATGAAGATAAAATGATTTTTATAAGTGACTGAAGATAACTGGACAGTCTGAGATCGATCCGTGTTTATTGGCTGATCACTTTAAAAGTATTGATCTTATTAACAATCGTTTCTTATTGAAAATGTGACTCGAGGTGTTTTGTGTCGTCTGTTCGCAAAGATCAGGAACAAACTTCCTGACTCATGTTGTTGTTAATGATGTCTTTATGATGATGTCTTTATGATGATGTCACCAGGTTGCGGCACTCCCGCCATCCCCCCCGACATCAGCGGTTACTCTGATATCGTGAATGGCAAGGAGGCGAAGCCTCACTCCTGGCCCTGGCAGGTGTCCCTGCAGGTACACACACACACACACACACACACACACACACACACACACAGTTGTATTCATGAACATGTGATTGTTTCAGAGAAGACCTGGTTCCCACTTCTGCGGAGGCTCCCTCATCAACGAGAGCTGGGTGGTGACCGCCGCTCACTGTCCCATCAGGTAAACACCAATGACCTTTAATCTTTAACCTTTAACCCTCACCTGTCATCTTCACCTCTATCTTCACACTGTAACGGAGGTTTTGAGTTCTGAGTTATTTTGATTTAATTGTTGATGATTTGACAGAAATTATTAGATTTTTTCGGTGCTTCAAAATTGGATTGAAATGTATTTTAAACTGTTGTCATAGCAACGAGTCCTCAAGCCGAGCTCCAGCAAGATCAAATGTTTTATGGAAATTGTTGAATAATTATGATTTTAGATGAGAACATGCATCTTATTGGTTCACTGAATTATCACTTTTTAATTTTCACATTCAAGCATTTTTATCTGAGAAAATACACCTGTTGAAATTTAAAAAGGGTCAGCTGACATCATGATGGGACTTATTGTCATTTGAATAACAGACGGTGTTTACATTAGGCTCCGCCTCCTGTTGCTCAGGTGTTACTCAGCTGTTTTTTTATTGGCCGTTTCACTCACATCCTTTCCTGTAGGAGGTCGACTCTTGTGGTTCTCGGCGAACACAACCTCCGCTCCTCTGCGGAAGACGTCCAGGTGATGAGGGTTGGCCAGGTGAGCAACAAGCAGCAGGACTTCATCATGTCTCTTGAGCTCCTGCGTGTTCACCAGCTAACGATGTCGTTTCTTGTCAGGCGTTCCCACATCCCGACTACAACAGCCCCACCCGCTTTAACAACGACATCCAGCTCATCAAGCTGGCCAGACCCGCCCAGATAAACAGGCGTGTTTCCCCCGTGTGTGTGGCCGAGACCAGAGACAACGTCCCTGCAGGCATAACGTGCATGACCACCGGCTGGGGCTGGACCAATGGCAACGGTGACTTAATTATTATCATTATTATTATTATTATTGTTATGGAATTTTCCATCTTTAGGGGTTACAAATTGGGTTACATCGGGTCAAGCCTGGGCTAGTTACTAATTGTACATTTTAAAAGTCTCATTCCTGCTTATTGAGGCCTGATAATAATGGTGCCTTGAGGTCACACTGTAATTCTTAAGTAGAAAGGAGACAATTCTCTCCTCTCCTTGAGACTCCAGAACCCTCTTTGATGTTTTGGGGAAGGCAGAGGCCTCTCTGATAAAGGGTAAATCAGCATTACCGTGGTTACCAAGGTCGGAGGGGGCCTTCCTAGACAACAAAGATAGGTGAATGTGTAGCCAGAATGTGCTGACAGTGACCTGAAGTTCCATGCAACGTGACCTGAACTAACACGGGTAAAATGCATTTCCTTGTTTAGAAACTAATGAACCAATTAGACAAATTTTTCATAGTGTAGGCTGATCTGCTTAGGTTAAAGCCTCTGGGCCCTATTTTAACGATCTAAAGCGCATGGTCTGAAGCGCATGGCGCTATGTCATTGAGGGTGAGTCCAAATCCACTTTTGCTATTTTAACGGTGGAAAAATGGTCGCTGCACCAGGTGCATGGTTTAAAGGGGTTGTCCATAGTCTCCTAATTAATTGCACCTTGGCGGATTGCTATTATAACGGCGCATTTGCCGAGTAGCAAGAAGGAGCGCTTCTCTGCAGAGGAAACGGATCTGCTCGTGCGCAAAGGGAAAGTGCACGATCCATAACGAGCACACTGCTGCTCCTGGACCCTCCCGTGGTCCCAGACCACTAGTTTAAGATCCTGTTCATTCATTTGTTGCAAATTTGTCTTCGTTTGGTTTTTGAAAAGGTTTATTTTTTTAATTACAGCTTTGGATTCTTTAAAATCGTTTTGTTCAGTCAGGGAGTATCAGGTCAAATCAGCAGGTTTTAATTGTTGAAAGTATAGAAACTTGATCACTGTAACCTCAAAAATGTTAAAGAATATTTGTTGAATATTGTTCAAAGATTAAAGAATTAATTTTAATCATGTAAAGAATCATCAACACAGTTATCAGGACTTGATGAGCTCTCCAAGGTTCTGATCCTTCTGCTGGCAGCAGCTAGAAGCTGTGCAGATTTATTTCCTTCGTTAGTTTAATCATTGTTTTCACCACATTTATTTGTGCTGCGCGTAGTGCCGCTCTGCACCGGGCGTAAGATAGGACCCTGAGAGTCAGACCTTCAGAGGACAGAATGGAAAGAGACAGCATCCAAGTTGCAGAAGACTTCAATGGTTGCTATTTCAGTTCTCCTTGATCAAGGGCTTCAACAAACATTTTCAGCTTTACATCAAAGGCTCGTGCCTACTTGTCTCCACTGAGGTGCTGACCATCACTCAAAATATCCACATCAATTATGTTTATTATGATTATTATTAGTGCTTTACAGCTGCTGGGGCCTGACCCACTACAACAGTGACTATCATTATTATTATTGGTGACTCACTCCTTTAAATAGAACTTAAGTAGTTGAAGTGACTTTGCTCATCTTCGTTCACCACCTCACCTTTAATTTTGGCTGATCGAGCTGCTTCCCTCTGTTAAGTGCTAAAAAGCTTGAACCCGCAAATTGCCACTTATGGCTATATTTATTATTATTATTATTATTATTATTATTATTATTATTGTCAGTGCCTTATACCTGGTTAAATCTCACCTGTACAGCTTCTCAGACCACTATGGGGAGTGTTAACACAGGAAACATGGCATGCTTTGACCACTGGGGGCAGTATAGACATCAGTGTGATGTGTTGATGTGTTGCAGGTAACCCCGCCACCCGGCTGCAGCAGGCAGCCCTCCCCCTGCTGACCAATAGGCGGTGCCGTCGATTCTTCGGCAGCTCTATCACCTCCAAGATGATCTGTGCCGGAGCCAACGGAACCTCCAGCTGCAGGGTGGGTGCTGCACACTAACCACCAACAAGCATATTAGCAACATTTTGGAAGATAGACATGCTAACATGTACCTATCAGCTACGCATGTTATTTGTTTGTTTGTGTGCTTATTTTGTGTGTGTGTTTGTTTTCAGGGCGACTCTGGAGGTCCTCTGGTCTGTCAGAAGGCTGGTGCCTGGACTCTGGTTGGTGTCGTGTCCTTTGGAAGAGTCCCCTGCAATACCATGACGCCTGCTGTGTACGCCCGCGTCACAGCACTGCGCGCCTGGATAGACCGGACCATCGCCGCCAACTGAGAGAGTTTCACTTGCTCAAAATGAAGTTCAATAAAACATACAAAATATAAAACACACTGCTTGTTCTTATTTATTCACATCAAAGTAAAAAAACTGTTCGACATGATGCTGTTGGAAGTCAGGAAGAGGTTAGTTTAGCATCAAGACTGGAAGGAGGAGAAAACAGCTAGTTTAGCTTAGCATAAAGACTGGAAGGAAGAGAAAACAGCTAGCTTAGCTTAGCATCAAGACTGGAAGGAGGAGAAAACAGCTAGCTTAGCTTAGCATAAAGACTGGAAGGAAGAGAAAACAGCTAGCTTAGCTTAGCATAAAGACTGGAAGGAAGAGAAAACAGCTAGCTTAGCTTAGCATCAAGACTGGAAGGAGGAGAAAACAGCTAGCTTAGCTTAGCATAAAGACTGGAAGGAAAACAGCTAGCTTAGCTTAGCATCAGACTGCAAATAGGGGAAAACAGCTATCTTAGTATAAGAGTGAAAGCAGGGGGAAACAGTTAGCTTAGCTTAGCATAAAGACAAACAGACCACATGTCAAAAGTTTATTAAAGTAAGACGTTGAAATCTGAAAGGCTTTCTCTGCTGAAGCAAGTATAAATAAATAAACCTATAAAAATGTATTTTCTTTGTTTTAACGAGACATTTACAGTTTGTGTTTTCCCTTTAATAAAGCATCAATCTTATTACAGCATCTCTTTCCATCTCTTTACTGATCCCCATGAAGGTTGTTCCACTCCTCTTGAATCAATGATATTAATGATCTAATTTAATCTACAGGTTGTAATATTATCATTTCATCAGTAATAGTTGTTCTCAGCTGGAGTTGAAGTGCAGTTAAATGTGGAATCCTGATCTTTTCTAAACATATAATCTGAGCTGTCAATCACTCCCAGAATGCACCTTTATTGCTATACTGAAACAACCACATGTTCATGAATACAACTGTGTCCATGTGTGTGTAACAAGATCAATACTTTTAAAGTGATCAGCCAATAAACACGGATCGATCTCAGACTGTGTCCAGTTATCTTCAGTCACTTATAAAAATCATTTTATCTTCATAAAGTCTTACGGCCTCACCACCCTGCACACGTGGGATCTCTTGTGATGTGGGAAGCTGAGCAGGATGGGGCCTGGTTAGTACTTGGATGGGAGACCTCCTGGGAATATCAGCAGCTGTGAGCTGTCTCTCTCCTCTCTCCTCCTGTTGCTTTCTGCAGGTATTTCTGCCTCCAGAGCTGCTCAACACCCACTGCTACAATTATTATTATTACTATACATCTCTATGTGGAACTTGCATTGTTCTCTCTCTCCTCTCAACCGGTCGGTAGATGATGGCCGCCCACCCAGAGCCGCTAAATATTAAATCTATAAATAAATATAATAGTTGTAAATTAAAAACAAGCAGCTCAGTCTACCCAGCATGCTTCACTCCCTCAGCTGTCTTACCGTAGGCGGCGCCGACGAAGCCGAAGCAGGAGAGGATCCACAGGAAGACCATGGCTCGAACATGAAAGCTCCGTCTGAGAGACAAACCTTTATACTGACGAGGAGCGACAGGATTGGACAGGAGGGACGTGTGTGTGTGTGTGTGTGTGTGTGTGTGTGTGTGGTGTGTGTGTGTGTGTTTTTGTGTGTGTACGTGTGTTTCTGTGTGTGAGTGGTGTGTGTGTGGTGTGTGTGTGTTTGTGTGTGTGTGTGTGTGTGTGTGTGTGTGTGTTTCTATGGTGCAACCACTGTTCTGTGTAATTAACTGAGAAGATGTGCAGGAGGATCTTGTGAAACATATTTATGTAAAAGTCTCTGATGTCTGTTGTGAAAACTTCCACAGTTAAACGTGTGACAGTAGTTTTGTGTCATTGAAGTTTTCACCAAACTGCAGCCGTCTGTGGTTTGCAAATGTATAAGTGAGTCACTGAGAAGGACTTGTAGTGATATGTGGCTGATCAAGTTTGTAATTATTGGGTTTTATCAGTTATTGTGACAGTATTATTGATGTTAAAGCCATCTTACAGCAGTAGTGAGCAGACTGGTGGTGAAGTAATCTATCATTATAAATAAAACTTTTAACGTTTTTATAAACTTGTTAACTAAAACTGTCTTTTTTGTATTTTTGTACTTTTGGTATTTTTGTTGGGATCCTACTCTGTTTCAGCTTGGTGTTATTTAGGCGAAGCTACGAGCTGCTGCATATTCTAAAATAAATGGCTTGTGCCACAGCCATGTCAGTGTTTAATATAAACCTCACATTGCCAGTCTTTGCACCATAAGACATGATGGGTACATGTGGTTGAGTTTCTGGGGACATAATGAAGCATTCATTCTGCACTATGCAGAAGATGCCTCATGCACTTGGAATTATGCATGGTGGTGGAACCAGAAGTGCATAGTTACTCTGTGGTGAAGAGTGGTATCTTGAGGAGAAGCATGGTGGGCTAGTCTCTGGTTTATGTAAATTTAAATGAGTTTGAAAGGGCTCAGATGAGAGCTTAAAAGGAAGAGAAAAATGGGATGAGAAAGGCCAAGCTGGTTGGTTTTGCTTTGTTTGAGGTTAAATCTGAGGATATCTGGGGATTGGAGAGAAATGTCGGAGAGGCGTGCCGTGATGGATCGTAATTAGATGCAGTGGTGGTGAATTCTGATCACCGTAAACAGAAGAATGCTAGGAGGAACATAGATTTGAGGGTTGAGTCAATGGATGGGGATAAATATCCTTCATGGACAGTTTGGATACAACGAGTGAGGAGGTCTGCTGTCACGGGTAAATGTTTCAGTGCAAGCTGAGGTTCTGCCTTTCTTAAGCTTTTGATTACCATGTTGATGTGGGGGTGTGAAATGGAGGGGGCTGGAGCTCTGGAAAACAGTTTGATGAAGAAGTTTATACCACTCAGGTATACTTGAATAGCAAATGTTCTGATTCTGAGAACCGAGTGGACGTAAGTGATGAAGCTGGTTAATGTTATGATGTCCACGGATGGAAAGGGTAGACTGTGCACTGTATGGAAGTTTTTCAAATAGCATAATCCTGAATAGTACGGTGAAAGAGTTTTAGGAGTGAGACTATTTATGATTGCTTGTTGCAACGTGGTGACGAGACAGAGAAGCTGAGGGTTCAGGTGAAGATTGTGGCTAAAAACGGAGGGACCAGTGTCAGATAAAGACCTCAGTCTGCTGCCAAGGATTTGAATTTCTGAAATGAGAAACGGGAGAGGGAGTCAGCGATGGAATTTTTGTAGCCTGGAACATGGGCGTTGTGGATGATGAATTGGTGTTGGGCTGAGATTAGGGTCAGACTGCTGATGAACTACATGATGTCTAGTGATTGTGAGCGACCTCTGTTTATGATATTGACAGCGGTGTGGTTGTCTGAGGGGAGGAGGATAACTTTTTGGACCACTCATAGTCCCAAAGAAGGCCAGTGATGACTATGGGGTATGGATTGTCGAGCGCTGAGGGAGCAGAGGGCAAGGACAGTTCCACTGGCCAATCTGAGGCGAACCATCTACCACCATAGTAACCACCGAATCTGATGGAGGAAGCCGCATCAGTGTACAGTTGGATGTCTTCGTGCTGAGTTATGTGGTCATCATAAAAAAAGGAAATGCTGTTCCGAGAGGAAGGGAAGTCAGGCCACATTCTGAGCTCCATTTTACATGCGTCACCCAGGACTATGAAATGGTGGAGGGATGGGACGGCAGCAGAAAGGGACAGTAAGTGGGAGAAGAAGGATCACCCTTGAGGGATGATGTGGATGGCAAAATTCAGGTGTCCTAGTAGGGAGAGAAGCTGGCGCTTGGTACATTGGAAGGCAAGGTTGTTAGGAGCTTGTTGGATGTGCATGCAAATTCAGCTATAATGGCGGCGTGTGGGGATTTCAATCATCTATATTCACAGTTGAAGGAGGATATCCCCAACCTGAAGACAGAACTTCGAAAAAAGGATCAGCTGATCTGCTGCTGCCCAGGCAAAGCATATTTGTCATCCTCTAGCCTTATCACCCAGGTGGCCCAATCATCTTCCTCCCTGATCACAACTGGTCTCAGCCTCTGCAGCCACCCTTCCCTGGCTGCCTTTGATGCACACCAGCACTGGGCTGCGGCCGAAGTGAGGGGCCATTCCACCGAACGAGAGCTGGTTGTGGGGGTACCGGACACTGGAGCCGCCAGCTGATCCGGAGGTTGGCATGTGAATCGCACCGCTTCATTCCCATGCCATTCCAGCCGTCCTGGGCTGAAGTTGTTCATCACAGTGAAGGAGGAATTTGGTTATGGGGAAAGTTTCTCCACCACCTCCTTTAACTCTCTCTAACTGCTTCATATCCCTGATGGATGAAGCTCCGGTCCATCCTGGTTATGTCCCTGCAGTCCCACTCCAGCTCTGGCCCCTCCTGTCACTGCTGTGTCTCCTCCTCTTGTGGCCAGTGCAGACTGGGTGGCTCATGACTCCACGACTGGGACAAAGCACCGTAGGATGCTCGGGTGTTCTTCCTCGACCTGAGCCACCTCGCTCCTGCACATTTGTGCAGACCTTCCAACCTGAAACGCTGTCCTCATTGCAGATGTAGCACCCGCTTCCCAGTCCAGGTAGCACGCACACTTCACCTCCTCGTCCTCTCATGCCCCCCACCACATTAATAATCGGACATCCGTTTCATTAACGCTATTACTCCCTATTTCCCTGGTGCACCGTCATTTTCTCCACCTCCTGAATTTGCGAGAGAGCTGCTTTCAGTGGATCTTCATCTCTCTGATATTAAAACATGTCTTCTGATGGCGTCTCAGGGTCGCTCAGGTTGTTGGCAAACTTGCAGTGTTTTCTAACTGCAGATATTAATCCTCAGGACTCCACCAGTAGCCTACTTGTGTCCAGAAAAGAGTTTGTAAAGTCTGACTTCCTGTCTGTACTGTACATTGATGCACCTGATGTGTGTTGGCCTTTAGACTTCAGATCTGTGGACACCTTTAAAAAGCAGCAGAAGACCCACCTCTTTACACCGGCCTTTGAGCAGTGTTCTTTCTCTCTATTTTATATATGATCTTTATATTGTGTCTCTTTTTGGTCTTTCTTTGTTTTACTTCACCCTGACTGCAGCAATTCTATTGAAATGAATAGATTGAGTTTGTTGTGAGGTCGCAGTATCACAGTGACAACAGCTGCTGTTTTGTAACAGAAGGTCAAGTCAGATTTTAAAAAAAGAATTAGAAGAAGAATAAAATGTCTGCTTCTGTAAATGTGTTCCAGTAATGTGACAGTTTGACATTAAACCCTGAAGAGTTTTGGTTTAGAAGAGATGAGGATCAGGATGAAATAGTATCAGATAAATAAAGTGGCTGCTTGTTGTGAGGTTGATAAAGTGTTCAGCAGCAGCTTTCATGTCTTCTGGACTTTAAATGTGTGTAAAATTCACATGAAGGCAGCCGTTGGGACACCTTGTGGCATTTTGAAATGTGGCGACACTCGTATAAAGTTCCTCATTTAACAAACCTCACCTGTGAGAAGCTGCTGATCGCTTTAACTTGTGAAAGACGTTTCAGTTGTGAAACAGCTTCCTGTGGCTTTTCTGCTGAGGCTGAACTGACGATGCTGAAGGTAAAAGCTGTTCAAACAGGTGATGTCAGTAAAGAGAACAAACCCTGTGTGTTGACGGAGCGGCTGCAGGCGG
>NC_058116.1:33715000-33737500 GCF_914725855.1 Thunnus albacares | reverse complement strand
AGTCCACGTGCTCCAGAGACGGGTGGAAGGCTAGAACAGTCCGTATTTCCTGAGAACAAGAAAGGGTTGAAACAGTCCATACAGTTCACAAAGTTCAGAGTTCAGAGGCTTGTCTGGGCAGCTACTGAGGCAAAGTCTGAGGCAAAGTCTGGCTAGTGACAGAGCAAAGTCTGAGGCAAAGTCTGGCTAGTGACAGAGGCAGAGTCCAAGCAGTGTTCTAGCAGACCTATGTACATTCAAGAATTAACCAACACATTCATTTTGCTGCTGTTTGGTTATCACCACTAAACACAACACAAAGGTAATGAAAGAAAAGAAAAGGAAAAAGGAAAGGTGGCTAAATGAATAGGCTTACTCCTGAAGGAGGCTGGAGTTAGCCAGTGGACTGGCGCAGACTGGCATGCTGGATGGAAGGAGGGAGTCCAGTCTGGCCTGTGTGTGTTGAATGTACCTGTACAGGATGTGTGAATCCTAGTTGGAACTGGATTTGAAGTGCAATGCCAAGACTATATGTCAGATGTGTTTGTGAAGGTTGCATAGCAGTGGTAGTAGCAGATCTAAGAACTTAGTCTAACTTACATACTCACCTATGTTACACCTGACCTCAAACCTGACATAATATCTAAGGCATGCAAAGGTTATGGGGAAACAAACTGCAAGCTGATGGGAACCATGGTAACGGAGGGAGTGGTAGTAAGCGTTAGTGTATGCTGGGTTGTGGGTATGTTGTATCAAATTGTTGCAGAAAAAGGTACCAGAGCAAAAAACTCTCTTTTGAAAATAAAAAGGGAGTCAGAGGTCCAAGCAGCAAAGTGTTCTTTAATGCCGGCAAAAAAGGGGAGCAATCAGCACTTTTACAACCAACCAAATGGCTCCAAAGGTTTTTTCTTTGGGGCATTGTTTTTATTCCCTTGGGTCGGCATAGGTCACACCTTATCATCCACCCTCCCTAGTTTTTGACCAATTATTCTGTATCTTTTATCTCCGTCACTCGTTGTTGGTCAAAACTCTTCAAAACAGGTTTTGAGCTGTTTGAGAATATGTACTGGCATATTCAATTCTACCTGATTATATCCAATTTTTATATAAGTATTGGGAATCATTTTACACCATTATTGCCAAGTTGTCTTCTGGCCTTTTATTTTTTATAAGTTATTCTAGTCATTTTACACCCTTATTTCTTGATCTCCTCCAGAGAGTATTTTTTTAAAAGGTGAAGACTTTAGCAGACCCAAGCAAAGTGACATGTAATACAAACACACTCAAATTTCTCCAGTGTATGATTATGATTCTTCTACCGTGCCTCTATACGTACATTGTGATTAAATATGGTTCATGAGATTATAACTACACCAATACAAATTGTATCACACTAGCCCTTATCGCTTATAAACTTATAAAATCAATCTGCATAGCTTAATATTGTCTTTAAGCACACCAATGACTTTTAATGAAAATACACCACAGGTACAGTACACTACGCTCCACTGGAGGGGACACTACCACAATGGCTCCACCCCCCTTCGAAGTGGAGGTTGCTCCATGCATCTAGGGAGTGAAAATGGCTGAAAGAGCTCAGTCAGGGGGGAGGTCTGGTCATCACCCCTGTGGTTTTGTTTCCGACAAGGTGGTCGGCGCCTGGGAGGTCCTGTTCTGCCATCCATCTTGGCGCGAGGCATCTTGTTGCCTTCCAGCACTAGGTTGGCATTTCCTGAGGTGTGGATCCACAGGACTCCGGCGTCGTCTCCTCGCCCTCTAGCAGGGCGCGTGAGGTGAGGTGACTCACCCTGGTAGCGTTCAACTTCCTGGAGATAGATGTCGATGTCTGAATCTTGACTATCAGAGTGGAAGCATTCGACGTTGCTTGTGAGGGACTCGAGCTGTCGAGTGCGCAAGCGTTGGCGGGGTCATCTGCTCCTTTACCTGTAGGGCTTCGGCTGGTGGTGCCGGGAGAAGGGACCTCTTCGAGGTCAGAAATATCACTTCGTTCCTGGGTGGCCATGTCGACAGCGGTGCTCATCTGTCCGGTCTGGCCTTCTTCGCGTCTGTCCTCTGGTTTCGTCTGAAGAGACTGGATCTGCGCGTGCAGGGTTCTGTTTGCGTCCTGTAGCCAGATTATCTCAACATCTGAATGTAGGCGGTCTTGACGCAGCCTGCGGTTCTCCTCTAGTACAGCCTGGTAGCTGTACTGCCCTGCATGTAGTTAGCCATAATGCTACTACAGGAGGCTAGTTCCTGTGTTTACTTTCATTGTATTTCATGGTAGCGTGGCTACCGGCTCGGTTGGGCAGCATGCCCGTGGTGGAGGGTGGTGCAGAGTTTGAGAAGCTGACACGCCGTCATGCAGTCAAACTTGTGCCGGCAGTGAACTGTTCAGTGGAGGAGGCCACCTTAGCGGTGGGAGAGGTGGTGGATTGCGGCAGCGTGAAGTCTGCCTCCCGCATGAATGGAGCTATTGTTATCTTCCTTGATAGCACAGCCAAAGTTAGCGATGTGGTGGAAACAGGTGTAGTCATACAAGACACCTTCACTCCTGTTCTCCCGCTGGTTAGTCCAGCAAGAAAGATAACCATCTCTAATGCACAGGGAGCTCTGGTCAGGTCACGGTTCCTCGACATCACGCAGATGGACGCCCCCTCTCACTTCTTCTTTGGTCTGGAGAGGAAAAATGGACAGAGAAAGATTGTTCACTCTCTGCGATCCAGCAGCGGCTCTGCAATCTCAGATTCTTCTGAGATTTGGAAATTTGCAGTCAGTTTTTATAAAGATCTGTATAAGAGTGAACTAACAGACAATCCAGATGTGTGCAGCAGCTTCTTCACCGGTCTTCCTCAGGTGGATGCTGGAGCCAATGCAAAGCTGGAGGCTCCGGTATCCATTAATGAACTGCATACTGCTCTGATGAGCTTACAGAGTGGAAGAGCTCCAGGTATAGACGGTCTGCCTGTTGACTTCTATTAATCCTTCTGGTCCGTGTTGGGTGAAGACCTGTTGGAGGTTGTCATAGGCAGCCTGGAGAGAGGACGGCTGCCTCTGAGCTGCAGGAGGGCGGTCATCACTCTGCTGCCCAAGAAGGGAGACCTGCAGGAGCTGAAGAACTGGAGACTTGTTTCTCTGCTCTGCACTGACTACAAGATACTGTCCAAGGTCCTGGCCAGCAGACTCAGAGAGGTGATGGCTTCTGTCATCCACACTGATCAGACATACTGCGTGCCCGGCAGGCTGATAAGTGACAATGTCACTTTAATTCGGGATGTTTTGGAGGTCTCCAGCTCTTTGGCTGTAGACACTGGTCTGATTACAATAGACCAGGAAAAGGCTTTTGACCGGGTTGAACACCAGTATCTATGGCAAACTTTAGCTGCTTTCGGGTTCAACCCTGGTTTCATAGCCAAGATCCAGGTTCTGTATAGTGACATTGCGAGTGTTCTGAAAATCAACAGAGGTCTGAGTGCTCCTGTCAGTGTCCAGAGGGGGGTCAGGCAGGGCTGCTCTCTGTCCGGCATGCTCTACTCTCTGGCCATCGAGCCTCTGCTCCACAAACTGAGGAATGATCTGACTGGTGTTTGTTTTCCTGACTGTGATGCCTCTTTTAAACTGTCGGCGTACGCTGATGATGTCATTGTCCTGGTCAACACACAGAGAGATATTGATGTGTTAGTGAACACTGTTAATCTGTTTGGTTGCATATCCTCTGCTAAAGTAAACTGGGGGAAGAGTGAGGCTGTCATGGTGGGGGATCGGCTGGTGGATCAACTCAGGTTACCTGGAGGTCTGGTCTGGAAAAAAGGAGGGCTAAAATACCTGGGAGTTTTTCTGGGCAATGAAATGTTCTTACAGAAAAACTGGGACAATGTCTTAGAAAAGGTCAATGGTCGGCTCATGAAATGGAAATGGCTTCTACCTAAAATGTCCTACAGAGGTTGTGTTCTTGTGATTAATAATCTGGTCTCTTCTGCTCTGTGGCACCGGTTGGCCTGCGTTGATCCTTCAGCTTCTCTTTTATCGCAGATCCAAAGGGTTTTGGTTGATTTTTTTTGGGACAGGTTGCACTGGGTACCTCAGAGCGTGCTGTTTCTTCCTAAGGAGGAGGGTGGACAAGGTCTGGTCCATCTGGCCAGCAGGGGCGCTGCCTTCCGCCTTCAGTTCATTCAGAGACTGCTCACTGGGCCCACAGACCTTGTGTGGAGGACTTTATCCTGCTGCATCCTGCAGCGGTTTGGTGGTCTGGGACTGGGTTTGTCTCTGTTTCTAATGGACTCCAAGAGGTTGGACGCTTCGTCCCTGCCGGCCTTTTATAGAAGCGTCTTCTCAGTGTGGACTTTGCTGAGGAAGCAGAGGCAGGAGCAGGATGACTCTCTGTACTGGCTCCTACAGGAACCTGTACTGTTTGGAGGATTTTTGGATTGTCCCAGCTGGGGTGGACCTACTCTATCCAGACTCCTTCACACTGCAGGAGTTTCTACTCTGGGGCAGGTGGTGGAGCTGGCAGGACCTCGGTTGGATGATCCTGTTGGACTAGCTGCTCGGATGGGAGTGAGATCTACACGAGTTATAAACCAGTTACTGAAATATTGGAAACAGAAGCTGACAGGACATCAATGCCTTCTGTTAACTGACTTTTGTGATGGCGCACTGCTGCTAAACTGTACGGACCCCTATCCCACCATTGGACTGTTTCCGGATTTCAAAAACTGTTCTGGTCCTTTACTTGAGCCTGTCGACCCTGTGGGAGCTTCTTTGGAGGACGCCTCAGGAAAGACTCTGTATAAGTTGATGGTTAAAACCTTGAACCAGAACAAACTGAATGGACGCAGTGACACCCCGTGGAGGATGTATGACTTAGACCCTGACGTCAAACCAGCATGGAGGTCTTTGTATAAACCTCCTTTAACAAAGAAGCTGTGGAGGAGAAATGCCCCTTCTGCAGCCAAAGAGAGACGGTGTTTCACTGTTTCTCAGAGTGCTCTCGTCTGACGGCTCTGTTTGTGTTGTTGGAAACCATTTTTAGCAGATATGGAGAAATTTTTATGAAGCAGGTTTTTATTTGTGGTTTTAAATACACTCGCCAACAGAAGAACAAGTGTCAGATATTGAACTTTGTTTTGGGACAGGCAAAAATGGCGGTGTATGTGAGCCGCAGGAGGAAGGTGGAGGAAGAGCTGAATGTTGATGTGGTTCCTGTTTTTGTCAGAATGGTGAAGTCCAGACTACTGGTAGAGTTTAGTTTTTACAGAGCTGCTCATGACCTGGAGACTTTCCAGCTGATTTGGGGTTATGGGGGGGTGCTCTGCTCTGTAATAGATGGACAGTTGAGTTTTGGACATGTGCTGATGTAACTTTGATCCCTGATATGTGATTATATTATGTATGTGTTAATGTAGTGTATTACGTTTTTTTATAGTGTACATAGTGGATAATAAATGTTGAGTTTAAAAATCAAAAATCTCTCCCTCTCTCTCTCTCCCTCTTTCTCTCTCTCTCTCTCTCCCTCCCTCCCTCCCTCTCTCTCTCTCTCTCTCTCTCTCTCTCTCTCTCTCTCTCTCTCTCCCTCCCTCCCTCCCTCTCTCTCTCTCTCTCTCTCTCTCTCTCTCTCTCTCTCTCTCTCTCTCTGGTGCTGTTGAGCCGGGGAGGAAGTGCCGACTTTGAATGTTGTGTTTACACAACTGACTAATCCTGCGTAGTATGCCTTTAAGTAGAGCACTTGAGTAAATGTACTTAGTTACTGTGTGAGAAACAAAATCAAACTGTGTTTAATAAATCAAACAGGAATTTATTGGTTTTCATGTGAAATATCAAACAGTAGAGTCGTCCTGCAGCAGCAAACAAACATCACATCCAGCTGTAATCCTACATTTCCTACACTAAGTGTAAGTTAGTGTAGGATTATATAAATATTATCTGCCATTGTTCCATATTTGGGGTAATTTTTATTAATATTTGGAGTGATTTATTAACCTATTGTAACTTATTTTCTCTTATTTCTAATTAACGTACAATTTAAAAAATAATAATAATTCAATATCCACCTCTACTTAAAAAGGAAAGAAAAAGAAGAAAAAGTCAGATGTTGACAGAAGTTGTGAACCCTGCTGTACATTTTTTAATATTTTAATAATAAACAGTTAATATATTTATCTATCACGTGATATCAGTATGATATTAAAGTGAAAGTGTGTCCTGTCCAGAGTCTCTGACATTACAGAATAATGGTAATAATGATAATGTTAATAACATCAGGACTAATTATTTTATTATCTGTATCATTCTGTATCTTATCATTTTAATGTACAGAATTGTGGAAGTAAGATCATTGCTCCTTTGCTTTGTTACTCGTGTGTGTCATTGGGAAAAGGAATGTACTCTAGGAGGCCCACTCCTCTCCTTCCATCCAGGCAGAGGTCCAAATAAGGTAATATTCTGGGTCTCACAATAAGCAAATATGGTTTGGGGGTCTTGGTTTCTTAGGGAAAGACGACTCTCACATATATGGTAAATAGACTGTACTTGTGTAGCACCTTTCTAGTCTTCCAACCACTCAAAGCGCTTTTTACACTACGAGTCACTTTCACACACATTCATACACTGAATGGGTACGGGGCTACCATGTAAGGTCTCAACCTGCCCATCAGAGGAAATATAATCATTCACACACTGATGGTGCAGCCATCAGGTGCAGTATCTTGCCCAAAGACATTTCGACATGGAGCCGGGAATCGAACCTCCGACCCTCTGATTAGTGGACGACCCGCTCTACCTCCTGAACCACAGCCGCCCCAGTATGTAGAAGTATATCTCGAGGCCATTGGCTGTAATCATATAAGCTGATACATTGACCAATCACAGATCATTTCTCTGTTCTCTGGAACTATAATAGATCAGGTTTGCTCTTTGTTCGTTGAGACAAGCTGATGCAAATCTTTGTGTGTTCTGTCTCCTTATTGTACAATAATAATTTATAATCTTCAACCTAGCAGTGTTTTGGATATTATTTCATATGTGTGTTTAATGTTTCCAGACGATTTCCACGAAAATATACATACATATACGTGAGCTCACTGTAAAGTCACCAAACCTGCCAGATATTAGATATTAAGTCCCTGTAGGAATATTATATCAGGAATAATATAATATTAGGAATATTATAGGAATATTATATCAGGAATAATATAATATTAGGAATATTATAGGAATATTATATCAGGAATAATATAATATTAGGAATATTATAGGAATATTTCAGCATGCAGGGTTTGAACCATACAGTGAGTGAAGTAGTTGCTTTATATTGATTGTTGTTGATGACCTGCTTTATTTTTGTGTACAGTCCTGTTGAATAATAGAAGCTGTGATGAAACAGCTCAGCCGTAGGCTTGTAGACAGTCACTGCAAATGTACGCAGGTCAACAGGTGGCAGAAATGCTGCTACTTTGAGCCCAGCAGAGGGCAGTGTTGACTGTGGAATGGTTCAGTGTCAATAGTCTCATACAGTGTGGAGGAGGATGCATCATGTTTATTGATATTAGATTATAATGTCTCACAGGTTATTACCATGTTGGTGCTTGTTATATATGTATATAATGCTACCAGCTTAGATCATTATTTTATACTTTTTATTCTCTCCACTTCAGTTGAAAGTGTGTGCTGACTGTGTGGCAGTGATAAATAAAGTGTTCAGAGCTTCAGTGGCGTCCTCTTGTGTTTCTAACTGGACATGTTGCAGTGGGACAGCATGTCTAACCACTATGAAGTGATGGTGGTGAACTCATTAAGCCACTTCAACAATAGAAGACATCATCAATAATACTGATTTAAGTCAAGCAGATCAGTTTATTCAACCCTGAAATATCACTTTACTGTCAGAATATTGTTCAAGTATTTTACTGATGTTAGATAATGTAAAGTATATTCACTAAACCTAAATATACATCATATATAAAACACCAAATATAATAATAATAATAACAGTAATAATAGTAGAGTATTATTACTTTTCCTTTCTTTTTAGAGTTGCAAAGTTTGTTAAATGAATAATCGATCCTTTTAAATTGTATATGTGTCTGTTTTTTAATTAATCAATTAATTTTATTGTATTTGTTTCAACTACTGGTGTGTCTGTCTACTTTATTCCTCTTTCTTTAGATGATGCTGCAGAACAACAAACAATAAACTGTGAGGATTTCTTTTACAGGACGTACAATCTGACAGGTGTTGAGTCGATTCATATCTCTGATTGGCTCTTCCTTCATGTGATCAGTAATGTGATCGGTCGGCTGCTTGATAGATGAGTCTTATTGATCACACTCAGAACAGTTTCACCTTCAGAGTGTTTGTTTGATCAATATGAGCTCTGACACTCTCACATGGCTGCATGTTAAAAACTGTTTCTATCAGACGTTTGTTTTACTTTAATTATTGATGCTGAACATGACTGATTACATCTGCAGCAGGAAGATGTTTGTATCCCTGAAAGTAAAACACAGCGACCAATGTGCCATCAAGCAACTTGTGACTTTAATCAGAGAGAAAATTATATTCATTAATATTAATTAATAAGTAATAAAATAATCAATGAATAAGAGACAAAATAGCGTAAAAGAGTATGTAAAGAGTGACAGGAACATCCAGCTCTGGTCAAACTTCTTTCAACAGATTATTAATTAAAGGGGAGGTATTATGCTTTTCCTTATTTTCAGACATATATATATAATGTCAGAATGTCAGATATTCATGTTAAAAGTGGCCGACATGTCAAATAATGAGGTAAATGTATGTAGCAGAAAGCAGCAGCTTCAGACTGCTCTGAACGCTAAGTTTCCGACGGTTTTTTCTACTTTCAGCCCGAGCTGATGTCAGTTTGTGACGGATTTCTTTATATGGACATCTGCTACGTGCACCTGCTACCTACAGGATGCTCAGCTGTCTGCTGCTCTGCTGCTGCTTTAGTCTGTTGCGTCTCTCCTCCGCTCTGGTTCATTGAAATCTGCAGCTGGACACTGAGCCCGCCTACCTGTCCGACATTGGTCAGTGATGTCACAGTCACCTGTCCAATCAGAGGGCTCAAACAGCCACCTGACAAGGGTCAAAGTTTGATTTTTGTTCAATAATTTTAATCTCAAAAGGAGGAATAAAATTAAATAAAATGTTTGAAAAGAAAACAGAAAAACATAATGACTGATAATGTTAAAATATTAAAAATACAACAGAATAGAAAATAATAACTGTCAGTCATCATCAGTTTTCAGAATCACAAACACATAAAATACTACATAAAATTATTGATAATATAAATAAGCAGAGTATGTAATGAAACTGGAAAACCCCAAATTCTGCTTCTTCTTTTATGTTAAACTGTGTACATGAGGCTCACGCATGGCTTCACAATCAATAAATTGATAAATGATATTAAATGATATTAATAAATTAAATGAATAAATGACATCCACACGTACAAACAATAATCTGATGAACAGACTGTGAATATTTCTGTTTGTTTGTGTAAAAACAGTTTTATGTTTGTTTTCTGCGTTCTGTCCTGCAGAGAGAAGCCACGCCAACGACCTTGTACATGATCCCGCCCTCTTACCTATCGTCTCTGTGGAGGATCACTTCCTGTTGGACGCAGGCTCCTATGACGAGGTGGGTGTGGCCTAAAGAGAGATAAAGTTCACCACAAAGGCCTTGCAGCTGCAGAGTCTGATCACAGTTATGTCTTGTTTATCTGCAGCCCTGCTGCAACACCCGCAACACCTGCAACACCCGCAACACCTGCAACACCCGCAACACCTGCGACACCTGCAACACCCGCAACACCTGCAACACCTGCAACACATGCAACACCTGCGACACGTGCGACACCTGCAACACGTGCGACACCCGCAACACCTGCAACACCTGTGACACCTGCAACACCCGCAACACCTGCAACACCTGTGACACCTGCAACAGCTGCAACACCCGCAACACCTGTGACACCTGTGACACCTGCAACACCCGCAACACCTGCAACACGTGCGACACCTACAACACCCGCAACACCTGCAACACGTGCGACACCTGCAACACCTGCAACACCTGTGACACCTGCAACACCTGCAACACCCGCAGCACCCGCAACAACAACACCTGCTATTGCCGCTTCTTTTATGCCATCTGCTACTGCTGCCATGTAGGCCACGCCTGCCCGCAGACGCGCCTGACGGAGTAAATGTGTCTTTGTCTTTGTGGGATAAATGAGTAAATTAATGTTACTTTGACATGTTTTGTGTCAGTGATTCAATCACTTTATCAAATGAGGACGACATGTTGAAATGCTGAACAGGACGTCTTGTGATCTGAGACACAAACCAGCAGCAGTCAGCTCTGTTATACATCACAATCATCTTTAAAAAACCTGCTAATCAACACAAAGAAAAACAGAACAGTTGATAGAAAGACAGCAGCTCATCCAGTCAGCTGGACTGAATCTCCAGGTGCATTCTGGGAGTGATTGACAGCTCAGATTACATGTTTAGAAAAGATCAGGATTCCACATTTAACTGCACTTCAACTCCAGCTGAAAACAACTATTACTGATGAAATGATAATATTACAACCTGTAGATTAAATTAGATCATTAATATCATTGATTCAAGAGGAGTGGAACAACCTTCATGGGGATCAGTAAAGAGACGGAAAGAGATGCTGTAATAAGATTGATGCTTTATTAAAGGGAAAACACAAATTGTAAATGTCTCGTTAAAACAAAGAAAATACATTTTTATATGTTTATTTATTTATAATTGCTTCAGCAGAGAAAGCCTTTCAGATTTCTGTAGAGTAAAAATAAAGTCACTTTCCTGGTGACGTCTTACATTAATAAACTTTTGACATGTGGTCTGTTTGTCTTTATGCTAAGCTAAGCTAACTGTTTACCCCTGCTTCCAATCCTATGCTAAGCTAAGCTTTCTGTTTTCTCCTCCTTCCAGTCTTTATGCTAAGCTAAGCTAGCTGAACTTCATTTTGAGTAAGTGAAACTCTCTCAGTTGGCGGCGATGGTCCGGTCTATCCAGGCGCGCAGTGCTGTGACGCGGGCGTACACACCAGGCGACATGGTATCGCAGGAGGCTCTTCCAAAGGACACGACACCAACCAGAGTCCAGGCACCAGCCTTCTGACAGACCAGAGGACCTCCAGAGTCGCCCTGAAAACAAACACAAACACAAAATAAGCACACAAACAAACAAATAACATGCGTAGCTGATAGGTACATGTTAGCATGTCTATCTTCCAACATGTTACTAATATGCTTGTTGGTGGTTAGTGTGCAGCACCCACCCTGCAGCTGGAGGTTCCGTTGGCTCCGGCACAGATCATCTTGGAGGTGATAGAGAAGTTGAATCGACGGCACTGACTATTGGTCAGCAGGGGGAGGGCTGCCTGCTGCAGCCGGGTGGCCGTGTTACCTGCAACACATCAACACATCACACTGATGTCTATACTGCCCCCAGTGGTCAAAGCATGCCATGTTTCCTGTGTTAACGCTCCCTTAGTGGTCTGAGAAGCTGTACAGGTGAGATTTAACCAGCTATAAGGCACTGACAATAATAATAATAATAATAATAATAAATATAGCCGTAAGTGGCAATTTGTGGGTTCAAGCTTTTTAGCACTTAACAGAGGGAAGCAGCTCGATCAGCCAAAATTAAAGTCGTGAGCAGCAACGAACAGGTTTCAGGTTTCACAAAGGTGAAAGTCACTTCAGCTACCTTAGTTCTGTTTAAAGTAGTGAGACACTAATAATAATAATAATAATAATAATAATAATAATAATAATAATAATAATAATGATAATAATAATAAAGTCACCGTTGCCGCTGGTCCGGCCCCAGCCGGTGGTCATGCACGTTATGCCTGCAGGGAAGTTGTCTCTGGTCTCGGCCACGCACACGGGGGAAACACGCCTGTTTATCTGGGCGGGGCTGGCCAGCTTGATGAGCTGGATGTCGTTGTTCCAGCGACTGGTTTTGTTGTATTCGGGGTGTGTGAACACCTGACAGGAAATTACATCATTAGCTGGTGAACGCGCAGGAGCTCAAGAGACACGATGAAGTCCTGCTGCTTGTTGCTCACCTTGCCGACCCCGATCACCTGGACGTCTTCGGTGGAGGAGCGGAGGTTGTGTGCTCCGAGAACCACACGGATCGACCACCTGGAGGAAAAGATGTGAGTGAAATCAGCCAATAAAAAATCACCTGAGAAACACCTGAGCAACAGGAGGCGGAGCCTAATGTCAGCTGCTGGCTGAAGCTCATATTCAGAAGAGGAACACTGATCATACAGCAGGTTTAACTGAGCAGCAGATTGAGTTCAGCTGTCAAACTGTCTTTATTTAAACATTTATAAAGTTTAAAGTTGCATTTAAACATTGGTTGACAGGACAGGTGAGGGTTAAAGGTTAAAGGTTAAAGATTATTGGTGTTTACCCGACAGAACAGTGAGCAGCGGTTACCACCCAGTTCTGGTTGATGAGGGAGCCTCCGCAGAAGTGGAAGCCATTGCATGTCTGAAACAACCACATGTTCATGAATACAACTCATCTGTGTGTGTGTGTGTGTGTGTGTGTGTGTGTGTGTGTGTGTGTGTGTGTGTACCTGCAGGGACACCTGCCAGGGCCAGGAGTGAGGCTTCGCCTCCTTGCCGTTCACAATATCAGAGTAACCGCTGATGTCGGGGGGGATGGCGGAACCTGGTGAAATCATCATAATGACATCATCATAATGACATCATCATAAAGACATCATTAACAACAACATGAGTCAGGAAGTTTGTTCCTGATCTTTGTGAACAGACGACACAAAACACCTCGAGTCACATTTTCAGTAAGAAACGATTGTTAATAAGATCAATACTTTTAAAGTGATCAGCCAATAAACACAGATCGATCTCAGACTGTGTCCAGTTATCTTCAGTCACTTATAAAAATCATTTTATCTTCATAAAGTCTTACGGCCTCACCACCCTGCACACGTGGGATCTCTTGTGATGTGGGAAGCTGAGCAGGATGGGGCCTGGTTAGTACTTGGATGGGAGACCTCCTGGGAATACCAGGAGCTGTGAGCTGTCTCTCTCCTCCTGTTGCTTTCTGCAGGTATTTCTGCCTCCAGAGCTGCTCAACACCCACTGCTACAATTATTATTATTAGTCTTATTATGATTATTACCATTATTATTACTATACATCTCTATGTGGAACTTGCATTGTTCTCTCTCTCCTCTCAACCGGTCGGTAGATGATGGCCGCCCACCCAGAGCCGCTAAATATTAAATCTATAAATAAATATAATAGTTGTAAATTAAAAACAAGCAGCTCAGTCTACCCAGCATGCTTCACTCCCTCAGCTGTCTTACCGTAGGCGGCGCCGACGAAGGCGAAGCAGGAGAGGATCCACAGGAAGACCATGGCTCGAACATGAAAGCTCCGTCTGAGAGACAAACCTTTATACAGACGAGGAGCGACAGGATTGGACAGGAGGGACGTGTGTGTGTGTGCGTGTGTGTGTGTGTGCGTGTGTGTGTGTGTGTTTCTATGGTGCAACCACTGTTCTGTGTAATTAACTGAGAAGATGTGCAGGAAGATCTTGTGAAACATATTTATGTAAAAGTCTCTGATGTCTGTTGTGAAAACTTCACAGTTAAATGTGTGACAGTAGTTTTGTGTCATTGAAGTTTTCACCAAACTGCAGCCGTCTGTGGTTTGCAAATGTATAAGTGAGTCACTGAGAAGGACTTGTAGTGATATGTGGCTGATCAAGTTTGTAATTATTGGGTTTGATCAGTTATTGTGACAGTATTATTGATGTTAAAGCCATCTTACAGCAGTAGTGAGCAGACTGGTGGTGAAGTAATCTATCATTATAAATAAAACTGATCCCGTGTGTTTAACCTCTATAAATGCTGGTTCACTTTTAACTGGCTCAGTATGTTTTGGTATTTTTGCTTTGGGATCTTCTGTTTCAGCTTGGTGTTATTTAGGCAAAGCTACGAGCTGCTGCATATTCTAAAATAAATGCTACTGTAGGTGCAGAATGTTACAGTTCAGTTTTATTTTGCAGGCTTGTGCTACAGCCACTGATGTTGAATGTCCTGTGATACCAGCTGGCTTTATTGTCCAAGGTAATATCAGTGTTTAATATAAACCTCACATTGCCAGTCTTTGCACAGTAAGACATGATGGGTACATGTGGTTGAGTTTCAGGGGACATAATGAAGCGGAGGGAAGGGATGTCGTCTGTTGAAGGTCAAGTGCTCGTGGGACTTCAGGTCTTCACCTTTGGTTTGGCTGCATTCTTTGCAAACTACAACAGTTTATTCTGCACTATGCAGAAGATGCCTCATGAATTTATCCAAAAGTAATGTAATAATCTTTCAATGAATCTTGTATTTGGGTGCCGACTAGTTCTCTGATCATTCCAGCTAATGTTTCTACTGCTTTTTACTTGTTGCTAACTAGTGCTGGGCGGTAGGACCAAACATTTGTATCACAGTATTTTTGTTTTTGAATGACTGGGCCTTTATATAGGTTCATAGTGGCTTATTCTACTGTCAGGAGTAAACAGAGTTTACATGAAGCACTTCAAAAGTTTGAGTCTGAGTCTGAGTGAACCGAACCACACACATCACATATTCATCCAAACACACTGGTGTGTTCACATGTATGAGGCTGACTGACTGTAAGGAAACTAAAACAACGTACAGTAACGGTTACCTGGGAGAAACTGCTGCTGTTCCTGCGGTCACTGCTCTCCTCTGCAGTCGGACCTGCTGCTGCCAGAGTAGACTGTGTAACTACTACATATGGATTTACAGCGTTTGTCAATATTGTCGTCCAGGAGGCAAATTTACGAATCCTACTATGGCGAAGGCATGAGCCGCCCTACTCTGCCTCTGATTGGCTAGTACTCGTTGCCTTCGGTGGTTGTTTTGGTTAGGTTTAGGCATGAGGAGTGAGATTGGTTAGGGTTAGGGTCAGAATATCAGGGTAAGCCAATCAGAGGCAGAGTAGGGCAGGTGATGCCTTCACAATAGTAGGATTCGTAAATTTGCATCCTGCAGATGGTTTCACCTCCACAAAATCAACTGGAAGAAAAGAGCGAGGCCGGCTGGATGAAACAGCGGTAACTTGCAGACATGAACCATTTTATTTCATCTTCAAAGTTGCTGCTTCTCTATGTTTACACATAAAAACAAACCGACTTGCAAACTGCCCTGCATGTAGTTAGCCATAATGCTACTACAGGAGGCTAGTTCCTGTGTTTACTTTCATTCAAAGTCAGAGTTTTGAAGCGGTGTAAGAGAATGAGTGCCAGGTCACGGTGACCTGTACCAATGCCAAACATGTCAGTCCACCGAACCAAAACAGGAGACATCTGGAGATATTGGGAAAGAGGCGGAATACCACACACACAAAGTGCAGAGATGCTCACTCAAATTTGGTTAAAGTCTAAAGTTAAGTGAAATTGAGAAATGTCCCATTCTTCTTTAGAATTTAGGATAGCCAAAAAGTCTGCTAAACAGGATGAGACTTGTCACACAACTTGAACACATACACACACACAGCCTGTCTTCAGTATAAAAGGCATGTCACGTTCTGTAATGTTGGAATTTTCTCTGTCTACGTTGTCTGGTGAGCTGTTGTGAAATAAAAGAGATTCCCCATCTGAAACCTGTGTCTCGACCATCTGATTCCTCTGTTGTCCACCTCTTTCTGCCACAACAGCGGTTCATGTTAAAATCATGTTTATTTCTAAAGTAGTAGGAGGCTGAAGGAGGTTGTCCCGATAACCATCATTACACTTGAGGCCTTGTTCAGTTTTTCAAACCACAGAAAAATGTGAAAGATTATTAACCAGCAGCCAAATTTGACTGATTAAAAAAATCACCAAGTTTATAAAACTAGGTTTCAAAATTGTGGAAAAACAAGCAGTGTTCTGATCTCTGAAACACTGGGGGTGTGTCCACTGAAGGTGCTGAAACCACTGAAACTGAACAGTCGGAGCCTCTGAACTCAACAACGCTCATGCCGAACTCCCATAAAAAATATACAATTTAAAATAGGCCTCGTTTCTAAGTGTAAGACAAGCAACATGGATGATATTTTGGGCGGTCATCCGCTAATCGGAAGATCGGCGGTTCGTTTCCCGATTCCAGTCCGCATGTGGATGTGTCCTTGGGCAAGATACTGAAGCCCGAATTGCTCCTGATGGCTGTTCCATTAGTGTGTGAATGATTACATTTCCTCTGATGGGCAGGTTGGGACCTTACATGGCAGCCCCGTACCTATTCAGCATGTGAATGGGTGAATGTGACTCGTAGTGTAAAAAACACTTTGAGTGCTTGGAAGACTAGAAAGGTGCTATACAAGTACAGTTCATTTACCATTTACCATTTATTTCAAAAATAAAGTAACGCTAGGAGCCACTGCTTAATTCAGAACCTATTTTGTAGGTAAATGTGGACTTATTTCAGTAAAAACTTAAATGAGTAGTTAACAAGTGATCCATTGTCAGTCATTGTTATATTAAAGTGTCATTTATGTCAATGGAGTTCAGTGTCAACGTTACTCACTTGTGTGCTGAAAAGCGCCAGCGAGGGTCTGGATGTAACAGCCGCAGGCGTGTGTCTGTAGTGAGGGCGAAGACACCGGAGTAACGTCCGCAACGCAGCCCGAGACAGCGAGGGTGAGACTGGACAGAGCGCAGTCAGCCACTAAGTTACAGTCCGTTTCATTTGGTCGCCTGTCGATGGCGTCATACCCCCTCTACCAAAGAGTATATGTAGTATATGTGTCATGCATCACTGTTGTTGTTGTCCGCCACAATGACGTCTACCAAAGAGTATACATGTACAAGATAATATGCTGGTGTAATGGTTTCTGCCTTCAGATAACCGATACCCCCTGCCGATGTGGATAAGGCACCGGCAGACAACTGTCCTCTACCTCTGACCGAGGTATCGAACGTGTTCCCAAAATCTACACAGAAGACCATCCTCGCCTTGTTTAGGGAACCAGAGTTCAGCCTGGCTTCTATAATCACCAGCTGTCACTGAACCTCTCTAAACGGGCCTATTTACTCAGGAATACCTGACAGCAGGGTCGCAACAAAGTGTATCGGTGCAAATAGGTGTTGGAGGTTTGAAAGTCCTCCAAGATGGCCTCTAACAGGTCATCACTGGAGGAGGCCCACCCTGATGGTCGAGGGCTTCGATGTCCTGGCCCTAACAGTTTAGCCAATTGAACTATAATAAACCGTTCAACCTGATTCTGAACTCTGTCACATCTTATCATATCAATTATTACATCTAAATCTTTACAATTCTGTTAATTAAAAAACATTGCAAGTTTATCCTTAGCAAATTTCATTATAAAGACCTCAGAGATGAGCAAAGACAGGAACTTTGGTTGGAGTGTATAAAAATACTAACCAGTTTTAACTGTTTTCTCCAAAAATGAGTAACATAAAATACAAAAAGTAAAACATAAAAGTTTGAGTAAAAAGTTAAAGATTCAAAAAGACAAACTGACAAAAGGACCTCAAGTGACGACCCAAAAAGAGAGACCCCCGTCTCTCTTGGCTCTTCTTTTTATATCAATACATCTCCCCCTTCTTACATTCCTACATCCATATCCAGAACATCTACCAGCTACATGCTGATGTTTTATGATGAGAAATCGGTGACCTTTCTTTGACTGTCACTTACAACACATTCCATGGAACATTTGAAACTTCTATTTTTTTACGTTTGAGGTTAAATTTAGGGATGTCTCCTCGCTGCAATAAACCGCAGCTTCTCCTTGGGCCTCAGGTTAGTTTAGTCTCACTTGAAAGTTCAGATGTAATTCAGTAAAAATTGTGCAAGTTCTGCACAAATGGTGTAAGACATGGTGTTTTGACATATCACCAATTATAATTAAATAATGTAGTCAGAGGTAGGTTTGAGCGGAGTTCATCTCGGCCACTTAGAGTGGAGCTTTCAACACTCATCATAGGTCATAAATTGACCTTTATTCAGTTTTAAGCCACACTTTAACAAAGAACGTTTTAGATCTTGGTCGTTTTTAACTGAATCTTTTAACCAGATGAAGGATTTTAGTCATCGTCTGGATCTTGAGTTGTCATAGTAACAAGCTGAGCAAACGTTAACAGCAGCTCAGCTCGCAGCCCCTCCTTACATCCTGTGTCCACTGAACAGCGTCGGAGAAACACTGATTTTTAAAAAAATAACAGCAAAATTTCAGTAAGCCACACAAATAATAACCTTTCAATGTTCGAAGGGGATGTAGGATGAAGTAGAGAACTTTTCTAGTCCAACCCCCTTTATTTACTTTATTTTTTTTAATTTACTTCATCAATCAAGTCAAAGCTGAAAAAAACATTCAAAACAACACAAGAGAATAAATATAACTTGCATAGAAACAATAACAACAAACAAAAACAACACAAGTCAAAAAGACACTCTGTACCAAATCATATTATTCCAGTCAAGCTCTATCTTCATTCATTCTATATCTGTTCAATATGTTATTTTTAAAGATTTGTTTCAACTTACTTAATGTTGTACATGTTTTCATTTCTTCACTACAGTTGTTCTATAGATTAACTCCCTTTGTTGTGATACAATGAAGTTTTGCATTAGTCCTCACTGTTTCTTGAACATACATATTCCTCTGAAATCATATTTACTTTCCCTCATTTGAAACAATCTTTGGATTCAGTTTGGTAACTGCTGATTTTTTACTCTGTACATGATTTGAATAGTTTTGAAATCAACCAGGTCCTTAAATTTCAGTGCATTTAGTTTGATGAAGAGTGGGTTTGTTGGTTCTCTGTAAGTGGTTTTATTTACGATTCTTATGGCTCTTTTTTGGAGGATGAAAATCGGATCTGTGTTTGTGTCATAAGCTTCGTCTACATCTTCCACATAGACTTTGTTCCAGTCTTGTATCATCAGATCTTTTTTAAAAGAATTAATTGCCCCTTCTGATTTTTGTCTAATTATTTTGTAAGTTGTCACATCTTTATTTGTTTTCTAACTGCAGATATTAATCCTCAGGACTCCACCAGTAGCCTACTTGTGTCCAGAAAAGAGCTTGTAAAGTCTGACTTCCTGTCTGTACTGTACATTGATGCACCTGATGTGTGTTGGCCTTTAGACTTCAGATCTGTGTGTGTGTGTGTGTGTGTGTGTGTGTGTGTGCGTGCGTGTGTGTGTGTGTGTGTGTTTCTATGGTGCAACCACTGTTCTGTGTAATTAACTGAGAAGATGTGCAGGAGGATCTTGTGAAACATATTTATGTAAAAGTCTCTGATGTCTGTTGTGAAAACTTCCACAGTTAAACGTGTGACAGTAGTTTTCTGTCATTGTAGTGCAATGCCTACCAAGATGTTTAAAAGTGTTCTCAACTGTTTGGTAGATGATGTCCTTGAATGCCTCTCTACTCTCTGGAATCTTCCCCACAGCTCTCAAACATACTATAGTAACATCATTGTTAAAAAAGAGCAATTTTGATCCGTTTGTCCTTGAGAACTATAGACCAATCTCAAACCTACCATGTCTGGGGAAAAGTCTTTAAAAGGTTGTATATCAACAATTACACATGTATCTGTCACATAACAATTTATTTGATGTTTACCAGTCTGGTTTTAGAGTTGACCACAGTACAGAAACTGCCCTGGTCAGAGTTCAGAGATGACCATGAAGTTTCTGTTCTGGTACTTCTTGACCTCAGTGCAGCTTTCGATAAGGTTGATCATGTTATTCTTCTTCAGCGCCTTGAACGCTGTTTATGTCTTAGAGGCACTGTTCTTAACTGGTTTTCTTCTTACCTTACTGGTAGATCTTTTTCTGTTTCTGTTGGTAACTTTGAATCAGATGAAGTCAGAATTCCATATGGAGTCCCTCAAGGATCAATTCTTGGTCCTCTACTGTTTAATTTGTATATGCTCCCACTTGGGTCCATCATTCAACAATACAACATATCATATCACTCCTATGCTGACAACACACTGTTATACATCTGTTTCTGCCAACCACCTTAACCCAGTGAATGATCTCATCCAGTGCGTTACTGATGTCAAACATTGGATGGCTAAAAATTACTGACAGCTAAATGAAAACAAAACAGAGATTCTTTTAGCAGGTCTGAAGGCTTTGAGGCACCAGATTCACTCTTTGTTAACTCCCCTGTCAGTAAAACACTGTGAGCATGTCAAAAACTTGGATGTGATTTTAGATGCTCTCAACTTTTAGAAGCACATATCTAATATCTCTCAGACTGATTTTTATCATCTTAGAAATATATCTAAAGTTAGAGCTTTCCTATCACAGGCAGATTCTGAAAAGTTGATTCATCCATTTATTTCCAGTCGACTAGATTACTGTAATGCACTTTTTGCTGGACTGGCAAAGAACTTAATACACTCCAGCTTATTCAGAATGCTGCAGACAGAGTATTAACTAAAACCAAAAGGTGTGAACACATCACTCCTATTTTAACGTGTCTTCACTGGCTCCCAGTAAAACAAAGAATTTAATTTAAAAATGTTCCTTTTTTTTAAAAACTATGCACGGCTTGGCTCCCTCTTACATCACTGACATGCTCACTGAATACACACCAGACAGACGCCTGAGATCATCAAGTAAAGGTCTCCTCACTATACGGAGAATAAACTCTAAATCAGCTCATGGTGCCTTCAGTCATTATGATCTTACTCTCTGGAATTCTCTACCACATGAACTCAGGTCTGCTACAACCGTGTCTTCTTTTAAAAGCAGACTAAAAACATCTTTTTTCACAAGCTTTAGTTAGGTTTAAAGTGTGTGGTTAACGGGCAAAACCTTCATTTTAGAATCAGTATTATTATTGTTATTCCTTTTTAATAATAATGATACCTTCTTATCCTACTCTCTTTATTGTAATTCCTTCTTACCCTCTAATTATATTTGTTGTCTTGTATGTTGATGTTTAACATCTCCTTATTTTTATTGTTTTTATGTTGCATGTTTTATATATGTATTGTTAATGTAAAGTTAAACGGTTTTGACATGTATGATCTTTACCTTTATTTTTGTTTTTAAGCACATTGAGTTTATGACTGTGGTATTAAATGTGTCATATAAATAAACTGACTTGACCTGACTCTTACCTGTCGTCTCTGTGGAGGATCACTTCCTGTTGGACGCAGGCTCCTGTGACGAGGTGGGTGTGGCCTAAAGAGCGATAAAGCTCACCACAAAGGTTTGAGACTCACAATGAATGTTTCCTGTTCTCCAGGTCTCCTTGGCAGCCTTGCAGCTGCAGAGTGTGATCATGAGCTCAACAGTTGTGTCTGGGTTACCCGCAGCCCTGCTGTGACACCTGCTACTGCCACTTCTTCAATGCCATCTGCTACTGCTCCAGTGTGGGCCACGCCTGCCCGCCATGACGCGCCTGACAGAGCAACACCACCTGCAGAAGCACCTGACGGAGTAAATGTGTCTTTGTCTTTGTGGAATAAATGAGTAAATTAATGTTACTTTGACATGTTTTGTGTCAGTGATTCAATCACTTTATCAAATGAGGACGACATGTTGAAATGCTGAACAGGACGTCCTGTGATCTGAGACACAAACCAGCAGCAGTCAGCTCTGTTATACATCACAATCATCTTTAAAAAACCTGCTAATCAACACAAAGAAAAACAGAACAGTTGATAGAAAGACAGCAGCTCATCCAGTCAGCTGGACTGAATCTCCAGGTGCATTCTGGGAGTGATTGACAGCTCAGATTACATGTTTAGAAAAGATCAGGATTCCACATTTAACTGCACTTCAACTCCAGCTGAGAACAACTATTACTGATGAAATGATAATATTACAACCTGTAGATTAAATTAGATCATTAATATCATTGATTCAAGAGGAGTGGAACAACCTTCATGGGGATCAGTAAAGAGACGGAAAGAGATGCTGTAATAAGATTGATGCTTTATTAAAGGGAAAACACAAACTGTAAATGTCTCGTTAAAACAAAGAAAATACATTTTTATAGGTTTATTTATTTATAATTGCTTCAGCAGAGAAAGTCTTTCAGATTTCTGTAGAATAAAAATAAAGTCACTTTCCTGGTGACGTCTTACTTTAATAAACTTTTGACATGTGGTCTGTTTGTCTTTATGCTAAGCTAAGCTAACTGTTTCCCCCTGCTTCCACTCCTATGCTAAGCTAAGCTTGCTGTTTTCTCCTCCTTCCAGTCTTGATGCTAAGCTAAGCTAGCTGAACTTCATTTTGAGCAAGTGAAACTCGCTCAGTTGGCGGCGATGGTCTGGTCTATCCAGGCGCGCAGAGCTGTGACGCGGGCATACCCGCTGGGCTCCATGGGATTGCACTCGCCCAGTACCCAGGACGATATACCAACCAGAGTCCAGGCACCAGCCTTCTGACAGACCAGAGGACCTCCGGAGTCGCCCTGAAAACAAACACA
>NC_058116.1:33657500-33712500 GCF_914725855.1 Thunnus albacares | reverse complement strand
TGAAACATATTTATGTAAAAGTCTCTGATGTCTGTTGTGAAAACTTCCACAGTTAAACGTGTGACAGTAGTTTTGTGTCATTGAAGTTTTCACCAAACTGCAGCCGTCTGTGGTTTGCAAATGTATAAGTGAGTCACTGAGAAGGACTTGCAGTGATATGTGGCTGATCAAGTTTGTAATTATTGGGTTTTATCAGTTATTGTGACAGTATTATTGATGTTAAAGCCATCTTACAGCAGTAGTGAGCAGACTGGTGGTGAAGTAATCTATCATTATAAATAAAAGTGATCCCGTGTGTTTAACCTCTATAAATGCTGGTTCACTTTTAACTGGCTCAGTATGTTTTGGTATTTTTGCTTTGGGATCTTCTGTTTCAGCTTGGTGTTATTTAGGCAAAGCTACGAGCTGCTGCATATTCTAAAATAAATGCTACTGTAGGTGCAGAATGTTACAGTTCAGTTTTATTTTGCAGGCTTGTGCTACAGCCACTGATGTTGAATGTCCTGTGATACCAGCTGGCTTTATTGTCCAAGGTAATATCAGTGTTTAATATAAACCTCACATTGCCAGTCTTTGCACAGTAAGACATGATGGGTACATGTGGTTGAGTTTCAGGGGACATAATGAAGCGGAGGGAAGGGATGTCGTCTGTTGAAGGTCAAGTGCTCGTGGGACTTCAGGTCTTCACCTTTGGTTTGGCTGCATTCTTTGCAAACTACAACAGTTTATTCTGCACTATGCAGAAGATGCCTCATGAATTTATCCAAAAGTAATGTAATAATCTTTCAATGAATCTTGTATTTGGGTGCCGACTAGTTCTCTGATCATTCCAGCTAATGTTTACACTGCTTTTTACTTGTTGCTAACTAGTGCTGGGCGGTAGGACCAAACATTTGTATCACAGTATTTTTGTTTTTGAATGACTGGGCCTTTATATAGGTTCATAGTGGCTTATTCTACTGTCAGGAGTAAACAGAGTTTACATGAAGCACTTCAAAAGTTTGAGTCTGAGTCTGAGTGAACCGAACCACACACATCACATATTCATCCAAACACACTGGTGTGTTCACATGTATGAGGCTGACTGACTGTAAGGAAACTAAAACAACGTACAGTAACGGTTACCTGGGAGAAACTGCTGGTGTTCCTGCGGTCACTGCTCTCCTCTGCAGTCGGACCTGCTGCTGCCAGACTGTGTAACTACTACATATGGATTTACAGCGTTTGTCAATATTGTCGTCCAGGAGGCAAATTTACGAATCCTACTATGGCGAAGGCATGAGCCGCCCTACTCTGCCTCTGATTGGCTAGTACTCGTTGCCTTCGGTGGTTGTTTTGGTTAGGTTTAGGCATGAGGAGTGAGATTGGTTAGGGTTAGGGTAAGAATATCAGGGTAAGCCAATCAGAGGCAGAGTAGGGCAGGTGATGCCTTCGCAATAGTAGGATTCGTAAATTTGCATCCTGCAGATGGTTTCACCTCCACAAAATCAACTGGAAGAAAAGAGCGAGGCCGGCTGGATGAAACAGCGGTAACGTTAGTCCATTAAAACTGCACAGTGTGTATCTTGTCATTTTATCCTTGCAATTTGGAAACTTGCAGACATGAACCATTTTATTTCATCTTCAAAGTTGCTGCTTCTCTATGTTTACACATAAAAACAAACCGACTTGCAAACTGCCCTGCATGTAGTTAGCCATAATGCCACTACAGGAGGCTAGTTCCTGTGTTTACTTTCATTCAAAGTCAGAGTTTTGAAGCGGTGTAGGAGAATGAGTGCCAGGTCACGGTGACCTGTACCAATGCGAGTGAATGGCGGAGTGAGTGGTGCGGAGAGCTGCAGATTGTGCTTCAGTGTGAGTGAAATTTCTACCTTTTTTTGCTGTTTTATGTGTCTATATTTCTTTATTTTCTTTTTTCATACACTTGCTGACAGGTGTATCTGACTGTTGTTCAGGTGTAGTTTGTGGTAGCGTGGCTACCGGCTCGGTTGGGCAGCATGCCCGTGGTGGAGGGTGGTGCGGAGTTTGAGAAGCTGACACGCCGTCATGCAGTCAAACTTGTGCCGGCAGTGAACTGTTCAGTGGAGGAGGCCACCTTAGCGGTGGGAGAGGTGGTGGGTTGCGGCAGCGTGAAGTCTGCCTCCCGCATGAATGGAGCTATTGTTATCTTCCTTGATAGCACAGCCAAAGTTAGCGATGTGGTGGAAACAGGTGTAGTCATACAAGACACCTTCACTCCTGTTCTCCCGCTGGTTAGTCCAGCTAGAAAGATAACCATCTCTAATGCTCCCCCGTTCATTAAAAATGAAATGTTAGCTAACACCATGAAGTGTTTTGGTTGTGGTGTGGAGGGGCATTTAATCCGCTCCTGCCCGGAGAGAATGGGGGAGCAGCGGCGGGCTGCTGCCGGGGAGCCGGCTCCGGTCCCTGCTGGGGAGCTGCGGCCTCCGGACCGGGTGCTGGCTCCGGCCCCTGCCGGGGAGCCGCGGCCTCCGGACCGGGTGCCGGCTCCGGTCCCTGCCGGGGACCTGGGCCTCGGTGGGCCTCCTGCAGGCAGTGCCCCCCCTGCATCTTCTGGCGGTGAGGAGCCAGCTGAGAGCACTGATCAGCGACAGGGAAAGGATGAGCATCAGAGCAGTTCAGAAAACACAACCATTGAAACTGATAACAAAGAGAGTGAAAAAGTAAATGATAAACTGTCAGTGTGTGAGGACCTCATTGAAGACGAAGACATGTCTGATGATGATTTGTTAAAACTATCACAAAAGAGGAAAAGTTCAGAGCCTGTCCAGAGTAGTGCAAAAGCCATCAAAGTCACTAAAGGGACAAAAACTGGAAAATTTGCAGCAGAGTCAGAAAGTGATTTGTCACTGACCCAGGAGGACCAGCAGAGCCGCTACTCTCCTGCTGGTATAAAGAGTTTTCTGCAGGGAACGAAGGGATCCAGGCTGGTGAAAGTAGAGGATCACTTTGCAGACCTGAAGCTGTTTGTAGAGTCAGCGAAGCCTCTGACAAAAAGATCAGGAAACTTAGGAGATGATGTTCTGACAGATCAGGAAATTTATCGTCTGAAGAAAGTGCTGCTTAAAGTAAAAGCACAAATCACTGCTGATGATGATGTTTAGACGAAGGTTCTTGTGTTTTTCTCTCTTCCTGTTATGTTTTCCTACTGTTATGTTTCTTTTAAGCTTCTCTCTCTCCATGTGTGATTTCAAAATAGGCACTTTAAACTTGAATGGAGCCAGGGATGATAGTAAAAGAGCTGCGTTCTTTAAGCTGATGGAGCTGAAGAACATAGATGTAATGCTGCTTCAGGAAACACACAGTAGTGCAGATAATGAAAGTGACTGGAGGAGAGGATGTAATGGGGAAGTCATCCTGAGCCATAAGTCCAGCTGTAGTGGAGGAGTGGGGATTGTCTTTTCCAGGAGCTTCTTGCCTTTCTCTTGTGAAGTTGAGGAAATTATTAAAGGCTGTTTATTGAAGGTCAAAGCTCAGTTTGAAAATATTACCGTAGTTTTCATCAATGTTTATGCACCAACCAAGGGGGTGGATAGACTAGCGGTACTAGATGTTTTATGTGACACTATCAGGAACTGCAGTAGTGATGAGTATTTGTTTTTAGGAGGTGATTTTAACTGTACTGAAAATCCAAAGCTGGGTAGAAACAACCAAGAGCCTCATCCTGCTTCATCACGCAGGTTCAGACAGTTGACTGAAGCTCATGAGTTGTCAGATGTGTGGAGGATGTTTTATAAAAGTCACAGGCAGTACACCTGGAGTCGCTCTAAAGACAATGTGTTATCTCTGGCCAGGCTGGACCGTCTGTATTCTTTTAAACATCACATGAACCTTTTTAAAAGTTGTCACATTAACCCAGTGGGCTTCTCTGATCACTGTCTGGTTTTTTGCTGTGTTTTTATAAAAAATGTGCGTTTACAGAGTGCTTACTGGCATTTTAACACTGCCCTGCTTCATGACAAGGCTTTTAGAGCAGCTTTTGAATGTTTTTGGTTTACCCACAGAAAATGTAAGTCTGACTTTGCCTGTGTTCAACAGTGGTGGGATTTTGGGAAATCACAGATTAAACAGCTGTGTCAGCAGTTCACTTGTAATGTCACTAGAGACAGAACCAGATCTATGAGGGACCTGGAGACTCAGGTGGTGGAACTGCAGAGTTTAGCAGGTTCTACAGGAGATCGAAGGCTTTTAGATTCCCTCAAGTCTAAAAAGTTGGCTTTGGCCAACCTGCTGGGCATCGCAGCACAGGGAGCTCTGGTCAGGTCACGGTTCCTTGACATCACGCAGATGGACGCCCCCTCTCACTTCTTCTTTGGTCTGGAGAGGAAAAATGGACAGAGAAAGATTGTTCACTCTCTGCGATCCAGCAGCGGCTCTGCAATCTCAGATTCTTCTGAGATTAGGAAATTTGCAGTCAGTTTTTATAAAGATCTGTATAAGAGTGAACTAACAGACAATCCAGATGTGTGCAGCAGCTTCTTCACCGGTCTTCCTCAGGTGGATGCTGGAGCCAATGCAAAGCTGGAGGCTCCGGTATCCATTAATGAACTGTATACTGCTCTGATGAGCTTACAGAGTGGAAGAGCTCCAGGTATAGACGGTCTGCCTGTTGACTTCTATTAATCCTTCTGGTCCGTGTTGGGTGAAGACCTGTTGGAGGTTGTCACAAGCAGCCTGGAGAGAGGACGGCTGCCTCTGAGCTGCAGGAGGGCGGTCATCACTCTGCTGCCCAAGAAGGGAGACCTGCAGGAGCTGAAGAACTGGAGACTTGCTTCTCTGCTCTGCACTGACTACAAGATACTGTCCAAGGTCCTGGCCAGCAGACTCAGAGAGGTGATGGCTTCTGTCATCCACACTGATCAGACATACTGCGTGCCCGGCAGGCTGATAAGTGACAATGTCACTTTAATTCGGGATGTTTTGGAGGTCTCCAGCTCTTTGGCTGTAGACACTGGTCTGATTACAATAGACCAGGAAAAGGCTTTTGACCGGGTTGAACACCAGTATCTATGGCAAACTTTAGCTGCTTTCGGGTTCAACCCTGGTTTCATAGCCAAGATCCAGGTTCTGTATAGTGACATTGCGAGTGTTCTGAAAATCAACAGAGGTCTGAGTGCTCCTGTCAGTGTCCAGAGGGGGGTCAGGCAGGGCTGCTCTCTGTCCGGCATGCTCTACTCTCTGGCCATCGAGCCTCTGCTCCACAAACTGAGGAATGATCTGACTGGTGTTTGTTTTCCTGACTGTGATGCCTCTTTTAAACTGTCGGCGTACGCTGATGATGTCATTGTCCTGGTCAACACACAGAGAGATATTGATGTGTTAGTGAACACTGTTAATCTGTTTGGTTGCATATCCTCTGCTAAAGTAAACTGGGGGAAGAGTGAGGCTGTCATGGTGGGGGATCGGCTGGTGGATCAACTCAGGTTACCTGGAGGTCTGGTCTGGAAAAAAGGAGGGCTAAAATACCTGGGAGTTTTTCTGGGCAATGAAATGTTCTTATAGAAAAACTGGGACAATGTCTTAGAAAAGGTCAAAGGTGGGCTCATGAAATGGAAATGGCTTCTACCTAAAATGTCCTACAGAGGTCGTGTTCTTGTGATTAATAATCTGGTCTCTTCTGCTCTGTGGCACCGGTTGGCCTGCGTTGATCCTCCAGCTTCTCTTTTATCACAGATCCAAAGGGTTTTGGTTGATTTTTTTGGGACAGGTTGCACTGGGTACCTCAGAGTGTGCTGTTTCTTCCTAAGGAGGAGGGTGGACAAGGTCTGGTCCATCTGGCCAGCAGGGGCGCTGCCTTCCGCCTTCAGTTCATTCAGAGACTGCTCACTGGGCCCACAGACCTGGTGTGGAGGACTTTATCCTGCTGCATCCTGCAGCGGTTTGGTGGTCTGGGACTGGGTTTGTCTCTGTTTCTAATGGACTCCAAGAGGTTGGACGCTTCGTCCCTGCCGGCCTTTTATAGAAGCGTCTTCTCAGTGTGGACTTTGCTGAGGAAGCAGAGGCAGGAGCAGGATGACTCTCTGTACTGGCTCCTACAGGAACCTGTACTGTTTGGAGGACTTTTGGATTGTCCCAGCTGGGGTGGACCTTCTCTATCCAGACTCCTTCACACTGCAGGAGTTTCTACTCTGGGGCAGGTGGTGGAGCTGGCAGGACCTCGGTTGGATGATCCTGTTGGACTAGCTGCTCGGATGGGAGTGAGATCTACGCGAGTCATAAACCAGTTACTGAAACATTGGAAACAGAAGCTGACAGGACATCAATGCCTTCTGTTAACTGACTTTTGTGATGGCGCACTGCTGCCAAGCTGTACGGACCCCTATCCCACCATTGGACTGTTTCCGGATTTCAAAAACTGTTCTGGTCCTTTACTTGAGCCTGTCGACCCTGTGGGAGCTTCTTTGGAGGACGCCTCAGGAAAGACTCTGTATAAGTTGATGGTTAAAACCTTGAACCAGAACAAACTGAATGGACGCAGTGACACCCCGTGGAGGACGTATCTGGACTTAGACCCTGACGTCAAACCAGCATGGAGGTCTTTGTATAAACCTCCTTTAACAAAGAAACATGCGGACCTGCAGTGGAGGATCCTACATGGCATTGTAGCAGTGAACTTCTTTATCTCTGTTATTAATGCTGCTGTGGAGGAGAAATGCCCCTTCTGCAGCCAAAGAGAGACGGTGTTTCACTGTTTCTCAGAGTGCTCTCGTCTGACGGCTCTGTTTGTGTTGTTGGAAACCATTTTTAGCAGATATGGAGAAATTTTTATGAAGCAGGTTTTTATTTGTGGTTTTAAATACACTCGCCAACAGAAGAACAAGTGTCAGATATTGAACTTTGTTTTGGGACAGGCAAAAATGGCGGTGTATGTGAGCTGCAGGAGGAAGGTGGAGGAAGAGCTGAATTTTGATGTGGTTCCTGTTTTTGTCAGAATGGTGAAGTCCAGACTACTGGTAGAGTTTAGTTTTTACAGAGCTGCTCATGACCTGGAGACTTTCCAGCTGATTTGGGGTTATGGGGGGGTGCTCTGCTCTGTAATAGATGGACAGTTGAGTTTTGGACATGTGCTGATGTAACTTTGATACCTGATATGTGATTATATTATGTATGTGTTAATGTAGTGTATTACGTTTTTTTACAGTGTACATAGTGGATAATAAATGTTGAGTTTAAAAATCAAATCTCTCTCTCCCTCCCTCTCTCTCTCTCTCTCTCTCTCTCTCTCTCTCTCTCTCTCTCTGTCTGGTGCTGTTGAGCCGGGGAGGAAGTGCCGACTTTGAATGTTGTGTTTACACAACTGACTAATCCTGCGTAGTATGCCTTTAAGTAGAGCACTTGAGTAAATGTACTTAGTTACTGTGTGAGAAACAGAGCTCTACATGAAGACCAGCAGAAGAAGAAGAGGCGGCACGATGCAGAGCGGTCACTAGAGTTTATTTGAGGGGAAACAGCATCACGTTTTCTTCTGTACAATATTCAACAATCACCTCCAACAGAAGCCCTCAAACTGCCCACAGACAGTGAACGCACCACGCTGCCCAGGAGAATAATCAGGGGTTTAATTGGAATAAATCAAACAGGAATTTATTGGTTTTCATGTGAAATATCAAACAGTAGAGTCGTCCTGCAGCAGCAAACAAACATCACATCCAGCTGTAATCCTACATTTCCTACACTAAGTGTAAGTTAGTGTAGGATTATATAAATATTATCTGCCATTGTTACATATTTGGGGTCATTTATATTAATATTTGGAGTGATTTATATTAATATTTAGGGTGATGTATGAACCTATTGTAACTTATTTTCTCTTATTTCTAATTAACGTACAATTTAAAAAATAATAATTCAATATCCACCTCTACTTACAAAGGAAAGAAAAAGAAGAAAAAGTCAGATGTTGACAGAAGTTGTGAACCCTGCTGTACATTTTTAAATATTTTAATAATAAATAGTTAATATATTTATCTATCACATGATATCAGTATGATATTAAAGTGAAAGAGTGTCCTGTCCAGAGTCTCTGACATTACAGAATAATGGTAATAATGATAATGTTAATAACATCAGGACTAATTATTTTATTATCTGCATCATTCTGTATCTTATAATTTTAATGTACACAATTGTGGAAGTAAGATCATTGCTCCTTTGCTTTGTTACTCGTGTGTGTCATTGGGAAAAGGAATGTACTCTAGGAGGCCCACTCCTCTCCTTCCATCCAGGCAGAGGTCCAAATAAGGTAATATTCTGGGTCTCACAATAAGCAAATATGGTTTGGGGGTCTTGGTTTCTTAGGGAAAGATGGCTCTCACATATATGGTAAATAGACTGTACTTGTGTAGCACCTTTCTAGTCTTCCAACCACTCAAAGCGCTTTTTACACTATGAGTCACTTTCACACACATTCATACACTGAATGGGTACGGGGCTACCATGTAAGGTCTCAACCTGCCCATCAGAGGAAATATAATCATTCACACACTGATGGTGCAGCCATCAGGTGCAGTATCTTGCCCAAAGACATTTCGACATGGAGCCGGGAATCGAACCTCCGAGCCTCTGATTAGTGGACGACCCGCTCTACCTCCTGAACCACAGCCGCCCCAGTATGTAGAAGTATATCTCGAGGCCATTGGCTGTAATCATATAAGCTGATACATTGACCAATCACAGATCATTTCTCTGTTCTCTGGAACTATAATAGATCAGGTTTGCTCTTTGTTCGTTGAGACAAGCTGATGCAAATCTTTGTGTGTTCTGTCTCCTTATTGTACAATAATAACTTATAATCTTCAACCCAACAGTGTTTTGGATATTATTTCATATGTGTGTTTAATGTTTCCAGACGATTTCCACAACAATATACATACATACATATATGTGAGCTCACTGTAAAGTCACTAAACCTGCCAGATGTTAGATATTAAGTCCCTGTAGGAATATTATATCAGGAATAATATAATATTAGGAATATTATAGGAATATTTCAGCATGCAGGGTTTGAACCATACAGTGAGTGAAGTAGTTGCTTTATATTGATTGTTGTTGATGACCTGCTTTATTTTTGTGTACAGTCCTGTTGAATAATAGAAGCTGTGATGAAACAGCTCAGCCGTAGGCTTGTAGACAGTCACTGCAAATGTACGCAGGTCAACAGGTGGCAGAAATGCTGCTACTTTGAGCCCAGCAGAGGGCAGTGTTGACTGTGGAATGGTTCAGTGTCAATAGTCTCATACAGTGTGGAGGAGGATGCATCATGTTTATTGATATTAGATTATAATGTCTCACAGGTTATTACCATGTTGGTGCTTGTTATATATGTATATAATGCTACCAGCTTAGATCATTATTTTATACTTTTTATTCTCTCCACTTCAGTTGAAAGTGTGTGCTGACTGTGTGGCAGTGATAAATAAAGTGTTCAGAGCTTCAGTGGCATCCTCTTGTGTTTCTAACTGGACATGTTGCAGTGGGACAGCATGTCTAACCACTATGAAGTGATGGTGGTGAACTCATTAAGCCACTTCAACAATAGAAGACATCATCAATAATACTGATTTAAGTCAAGCAGATCAGTTTATTCAACCCTGAAATATCACTTTACTGTCAGAATATTGTTCAAGTATTTTACTGATGTTAGATAATGTAAAGTATATTCACTAAACCTAAATATACATCATATATAAAACACCAAATATAATAATAATAATAACAGTAATAATAGTAGAGTATTATTACTTTTCCTTTCTTTTTAGAGTTGCAAAGTTTGTTAAATGAATAATCGATCCTTTTAAATTGTATATGTGTCTGTTTTTTAATTAATCAATTAATTTTATTGTATTTGTTTCAACTACTGGTGTGTCTGTCTACTTTATTCCTCTTTCTTTAGATGATGCTGCAGAACAACAAACAATAAACTGTGAGGATTTCTTTTACAGGACGTACAATCTGACAGGTGTTGAGTCGATTCATATCTCTGATTGGCTCTTCCTTCATGTGATCAGTAATGTGATCGGTCGGCTGCTTGATAGATGAGTCTTATTGATCACACTCAGAACAGTTTCACCTTCAGAGTGTTTGTTTGATCAATATGAGCTCTGACACTCTCACATGGCTGCATGTTAAAAACTGTTTCTATCAGACGTTTGTTTTACTTTAATTATTGATGCTGAACATGACTGATTACATCTGCAGCAGGAAGATGTTTGTATCCCTGAAAGTAAAACACAGCGACCAATGTGCCATCAAGCAACTTGTGACTTTAATCAGAGAGAAAATTATATTCATTAATATTAATTAATAAGTAATAAAATAATCAATGAATAAGAGACAAAATAGCGTAAAAGAGTATGTAAAGAGTGACATGCAGCTCTGGTCAAACTTCTTTCAACAGATTATTAATTAAAGGGGAGGTATTATGCTTTTCCTTATTTTCAGACGTATATATATAATGTCACAATGTCGGATATTCATGTTAAAAGTGGCCGACATGTCAAATAATGAGGTAAATGTATGTAGCAGAAAGCAGCAGCTTCAGACTGCTCTGAACGCTAAGTTTCCGACGGTTTTTTCTACTTTCAGCCCGAGCTGATGTCAGTTTGTGACGGATTTCTTTATATGGACATCTGCTACGTGCACCTGCTACCTGCAGGATGCTCAGCTGTCTGCTGCTCTGCTGCTGCTTTAGTCTGTTGCGTCTCTCCTCCGCTCTGGTTCATTGAAATCTGCAGCTGGACACTGAGCCCGCCTACCTGTCCGACATTGGTCAGTGATGTCACAGTCACCTGTCCAATCAGAGGGCTCAAACAGCCACCTGACAAGGGTCAAAGTTTGATTTTTGTTCAATAATTTTAATCTCAAAAGGAGGAATAAAATTAAATAAAATGTTTGAAAAGAAAACAGAAAAACATAATGACTGATAATGTTAAAATATTAAAAATACAACAGAATAGAAAATAATAACTGTCAGTCATCATCAGTTTTCAGAATCACAAACACATAAAATACTACATAAAATTATTGATAATATAAATAAGCAGAGTATGTAATGAAACTGGAAAACCCCAAATTCTGCTTCTTCTTTTATGTTAAACTGTGTACATGAGGCTCACGCATGGCTTCACAATCAATAAATTGATAAATGATATTAAATGATATTAATGAATTAAATGAATAAATGACATCCACACGTACAAACAATAATCTGATGAACAGACTGTGAATATTTCTGTTTGTTTGTGTAAAAACAGTTTTATGTTTGTTTTCTGCGTTCTGTCCTGCAGAGAGAAGCCACGCCAACGACCTTGTACATGATCCCGCCCTCTTACCTGTCGTCTCTGTGGAGGATCACTTCCTGTTGGACGCAGGCTCCTATGACGAGGTGGGTGTGGCCTAAAGAGCGATAAAGTTCACCACAAAGGCCTTGCAGCTGCAGAGTCTGATCACAGTTATGTCTTGTTTATCTGCAGCCCTGCTGCAACACCCGCAACACCTGCAACACCCGCAACACCTGCAACACCTGCAACACCTGCAACACGTGCGACACCCGCAACACCTGCAACACCTGTGACACCTGCAACACCTGCAACACCCGCAACACCTGCGACACCTGCAACACCCGCAACACCTGCAACACCTGCAACACCTGCAACACGTGCGACACCCGCAACACCTGCAACACCTGTGACACCTGCAACACCCGCAACACCTGCAACACCTGTGACACCTGCAACAGCTGCAACACCCGCAACACCCGCAACACCTGTGACACCTGCAACACGTGCGACACCTGCAACACCCGCAACACCTGCAACACGTGCGACACCTACAACACCCGCAACACCTGCAACACGTGCGACACCTGCAACACCTGCAACACCTGTGACACCTGCAACACCTGCAACACCCGCAGCACCCGCAACACCCGCAACAACTGCAACACCTGTGACACCTGCAACACCCGCAACACCCGCAACACCCGCAACAACAACACCTGCTATTGCCGCTTCTTTTATGCCATCTGCTACTGCTGCCGTGTAGGCCACGCCAGCCCGCAGACGCGCCTGACGGAGTAAATGTGTCTTTGTCTTTGTGGGATAAATGAGTAAATTAATGTTACTTTGACATGTTTTGTGTCAGTGATTCAATCACTTTATCAAATGAGGACGACATGTTGAAATGCTGAACAGGACGTCCTGTGATCTGAGACACAAACCAGCACCAGTCAGCTCTGTTATACATTCCTGTTGGACGCAGGCTCCTATGACGAGGTGGGTGTGGCCTAAAGAGCGATAAAGTTCACCACAAAGGCCTTGCAGCTGCAGAGTCTGATCACAGTTATGTCTTGTTTATCTGCAGCCCTGCTGCAACACCCGCAACACCTGCAACACCCGCAACACCTGCAACACCTGCAACACGTGCGACACCCGCAACACCTGCAACACCTGTGACACCTGCAACACCTGCAACACCCGCAACACCTGCGACACCTGCAACACCCGCAACACCTGCAACACCTGCAACACCTGCAACACGTGCGACACCCGCAACACCTGCAACACCTGTGACACCTGCAACACCCGCAACACCTGCAACACCTGTGACACCTGCAACAGCTGCAACACCCGCAACACCCGCAACACCTGTGACACCTGCAACACGTGCGACACCTGCAACACCCGCAACACCTGCAACACGTGCGACACCTACAACACCCGCAACACCTGCAACACGTGCGACACCTGCAACACCTGCAACACCTGTGACACCTGCAACACCTGCAACACCCGCAGCACCCGCAACACCCGCAACAACTGCAACACCTGTGACACCTGCAACACCCGCAACACCCGCAACAACAACACCTGCTATTGCCGCTTCTTTTATGCCATCTGCTACTGCTGCCATGTAGGCCACGCCAGCCCGCAGACGCGCCTGACGGAGTAAATGTGTCTTTGTCTTTGTGGGATAAATGAGTAAATTAATGTTACTTTGACATGTTTTGTGTCAGTGATTCAATGACTTTATCAAATGAGGACGACATGTTGAAATGCTGAACAGGACGTCCTGTGATCTGAGACACAAACCAGCAGCAGTCAGCTCTGTTATACATCACAATCATCTTTAGAAAAACCTGCTAATCAACACAAAGAAAAACAGAACAGTTGATAGAAAGACAGCAGCTCATCCAGTCAGCTGGACTGAATCTCCAGGTGCATTCTGGGAGTGATTGACAGCTCAGATTACATGTTTAGAAAAGATCAGGATTCCACATTTAACTGCACTTCAACTCCAGCTGAAAACAACTATTACTGATGAAATGATAATATTACAACCTGTAGATTAAATTAGATCATTAATATCATTGATTCAAGAGGAGTGGAACAACCTTCATGGGGATCAGTAAAGAGACGGAAAGAGATGCTGTAATAAGATTGATGCTTTATTAAAGGGAAAACACAAACTGTAAATGTCTCGTTAAAACAAAGAAAATACATTTTTATAGGTTTATTTATTTATAATTGCTTCAGCAGAGAAAGCCTTTCAGATTTCTGTAGAGTAAAAATAAAGTCACTTTCCTGGTGACGTCTTACATTAATAAACTTTTGACATGTGGTCTGTTTGTCTTTATGCTAAGCTAAGCTAACTGTTTACCCCTGCTTCCAATCCTATGCTAAGCTAAGCTTTCTGTTTTCTCCTCCTTCCAGTCTTTATGCTAAGCTAAGCTAGCTGAACTTCATTTTGAGTAAGTGAAACTCTCTCAGTTGGCAGTGATGGTCCGGTCTATCCAGGCGCGCAGTGCTGTGACGCGGGCGTACACACCAGGCGACATGGTATCGCAGGAGGCTCTTCCAAAGGACACGACACCAACCAGAGTCCAGGCACCAGCCTTCTGACAGACCAGAGGACCTCCAGAGTCGCCCTGAAAACAAACACAAACACAAAATAAGCACACAAACAAACAAATAACATGCGTAGCTGATAGGTACATGTTAGCATGTCTATCTTCCAACATGTTACTAATATGCTTGTTGGTGGTTAGTGTGCAGCACCCACGTAGCAGCTGGAGGTTCCGTTGGCTCCGGCACAGATCATCTCGGAGGTGATAGAGCTGCTGAAGAATCGACGGCACCGCCTATCGGTCAGCAGGGGGAGGGCTGCCTGCTGCAGCCGGGTGGCCGTTTTACCTGCAACACATCAACACATCACACTGATGTCTATACTGCCCCCAGTGGTCAAAGCATGCCATGTTTCCTGTGTTAACGCTCCCTTAGTGGTCTGAGAAGCTGTACAGGTGAGATTTAACCAGCTATAAGGCACTGACAATAATAATAATAATAATAATAATAAATATAGCCGTAAGTGACAATTTGTGGGTTCAAGCTTTTTAGCACTTAACAGAGGGAAGCAGCTCGATCAGCCAAAATTAAAGTCGTGAGCAGCAACGAACAGGTTTCAGGTTTCACAAAGGTGAAAGTCACTTCAGCTACCTTAGTTCTGTTTAAAGTAGTGAGACACTAATAATAATAATAATAATAATAATAATAATAATAATAATAATGATAATAATAATAAAGTCACCGTTGCCGCTGGTCCGGCCCCAGCCGGTGGTCATGCACGTTATGCCTGCAGGGAAGTTGTCTCTGGTCTCGGCCACGCACACGGGGGAAACACGCCTGTTTATCTGGGCGGGGCTGGCCAGCTTGATGAGCTGGATGTCGTTGTTCCAGCGACTGGTTTTGTTGTATTCGGGGTGTGTGAACACCTGACAGGAAATTACATCATTAGCTGGTGAACACGCAGGAGCTCAAGAGACACGATGAAGTCCTGCTGCTTGTTGCTCACCTTGCCGACCCCGATCACCTGGACGTCTTCGGTGGAGGAGCGGAGGTTGTGTGCTCCGAGAACCACACGGATCGACCACCTGGAGGAAAAGATGTGAGTGAAATCAGCCAATAAAAAATCACCTGAGAAACACCTGAGCAACAGGAGGCGGAGCCTAATGTCAGCTGCTGGCTGAAGCTCATATTCAGAAGAGGAACACTGATCATACAGCAGGTTTAACTGAGCAGCAGATTGAGTTCAGCTGTCAAACTGTCTTTATTTAAACATTTATAAAGTTTAAAGTTGCATTTAAACATTGGTTGACAGGACAGGTGAGGGTTAAAGGTTAAAGGTTAGAGATTATTGGTGTTTACCCGACAGGACAGTGAGCAGCGGTTACCACCCAGTTCTGGTTGATGAGGGAGCCTCCGCAGAAGTGGAAGCCATTGCATGTCTGAAACAACCACATGTTCATGAATACAACTCATCTGTGTGTGTGTGTGTGTGTGTGTGTGTGTGTGTGTGTGTGTGTGTGTGTGTGTGTGTGTACCTGCAGGGACACCTGCCAGGGCCAGGAGTGAGGCTTCGCCTCCTTGCCGTTCACAATATCAGAGTAACCGCTGATGTCGGGGGGGATGGCGGAACCTGGTGAAATCATCATAATGACATCATCATAATGACATCATCATAAAGACATCATCATAATGACATCATCATAAAGACATCATTAACAACAACATGAGTCAGGAAGTTTGTTCCTGATCTTTGGGGACAGACGACACAAAACACCTCGAGTCACATTTTCAGTAAGAAACTATTGTTAATAAGATCAATACTTTTAAAGTGATCAGCCAATAAACACAGATCGATCTCAGACTGTGTCCAGTTATCTTCAGTCACTTATAAAAATCATTTTATCTTCATAAAGTCTTACGGCCTCACCACCCTGCACACGTGGGATCTCTTGTGATGTGGGAAGCTGAGCAGGATGGGGCCTGGTTAGTACTTGGATGGGAGACCTCCTGGGAATACCAGGAGCTGTGAGCTGTCTCTCTCCTCTCTCCTCCTGTTGCTTTCTGCAGGTATTTCTGCCTCCAGAGCTGCTCAACACCCACTGCTACAATTATTATTATTAGTCTTATTATGATTATTACCATTATTATTACTATACATCTCTATGTGGAACTTGCATTGTTCTCTCTCTCCTCTCAACCGGTCGGTAGATGATGGCCGCCCACCCAGAGCAGCTAAATATTAAATCTATAAATAAATATAATAGTTGTAAATTAAAAACAAGCAGCTCAGTCTACCCAGCATGCTTCACTCCCTCAGCTGTCTTACCGTAGGCGGCGCCGACGAAGGCGAAGCAGGAGAGGATCCACAGGAAGACCATGGCTCGAACATGAAAGCTCCGTCTGAGAGACGAACCTTTATACAGACGAGGAGCGACAGGATTGGACAGGAGGGACGTGTGTGTGTGTGTGTGGTGTGTGTGTGTGTGTGTTTGTCTCTATGGTGCAACCACTGTTCTGTGTAATTAACTGAGAAGATGTGCAGGAGGATCTTGTGAAACATATTTATGTAAAAGTCTCTGATGTCTGTTGTGAAAACTTCCACAGTTAAACGTGTGACAGTAGTTTTGTGTCATTGAAGTTTTCACCAAACTGCAGCCGTCTGTGGTTTGCAAATGTATAAGTGAGTCACTGAGAAGGACTTGTAGTGATATGTGGCTGATCAAGTTTGTAATTATTGGGTTTGATCAGTTATTGTGACAGTATTATTGATGTTAAAGCCATCTTACAGCAGTAGTGAGCAGACTGGTGGTGAAGTAATCTATCATTATAAATAAAACTGATCCTGTGTGTTTAACCTCTATAAATGCTGGTTCACTTTTAACTGGCTCAGTATGTTTTGGTATTTTTGCTTTGGGATCTTCTGTTTCAGCTTGGTGTTATTTAGGCAAAGCTACGAGCTGCTGCATATTCTAAAATAAATGCTACTGTAGGTGCAGAATGTTACAGTTCAGTTTTATTTTGCAGGCTTGTGCTACAGCCACTGATGTTGAATGTCCTGTGATACCAGCTGGCTTTATTGTCCAAGGTAAAATCAGTGTTTAATATAAACCTCACATTGCCAGTCTTTGCACAGTAAGACATGATGGGTACATGTGGTTGAGTTTCAGGGGACATAATGAAGCGGAGGGAAGGGATGTCGTCTGTTGAAGGTCAAGTGCTCGTGGGACTTCAGGTCTTCACCTTTGGTTTGGCTGCATTCTTTGCAAACTACAACAGTTTATTCTGCACTATGCAGAAGATGCCTCATGAATTCATCCAAAAGTAATGTAATAATCTTTAAATGAATCTTGTATTTGGGTGCCGACTAGTTCTCTGATCATTCCAGTTAATGTTTACACTGCTTTTTACTTGTTGCTAACTAGTGCTGGGCGGTAGGACCAAACATTTGTATCACAGTATTTTTGTTTTTGAATGACTGGGCCTTTATATAGGTTCATAGTGGCTTATTCTACTGTCAGGAGTAAACAGAGTTTACATGAAGCACTTCAAAAGTTTGAGTCTGAGTCTGAGTGAACCGAACCACACACATCACATATTCATCCAAACACACTGGTGTGTTCACATGTATGAGGCTGACTGACTGTAAGGAAACTAAAACAACGTACAGTAACGGTTACCTGGGAGAAACTGCTGCTGTTCCTGCGGTCACTGCTCTCCTCTGCAGTCGGACCTGCTGCTGCCAGAGTAGACTGTGTAACTACTACATATGGATTTACAGCGTTTGTCAATATTGTCGTCCAGGAGGCAAATTTACGAATCCTACTATGGCGAAGGCATGAGCCGCCCTACTCTGCCTCTGATTGGCTAGTACTCGTTGCCTTCGGTGGTTGTTTTGGTTAGGTTTAGGCATGAGGAGTGAGATTGCTTAGGGTTAGGGTAAGAATATCAGGGTAAGCCAATCAGAGGCAGAGTAGGGCAGGTGATGCCTTCGCAATAGTAGGATTTGTAAATTTGCATCCTGCAGATGGTTTCACCTCCACAAAATCAACTGGAAGAAAAGAGCGAGGCCGGCTGGATGAAACAGCGGTAACGTTAGTCCATTAAAACTGCACAGTGTGTATCTTGTCATTTTATTCTTGCAATTTGGAAACTTGCAGACATGAACCATTTTATTTCATCTTCAAAGTTGCTGCTTCTCTATGTTTACACATAAAAACAAACCGACTTGCAAACTGCCCTGCATGTAGTTAGCCATAATGCTACTACAGGAGGCTAGTTCCTGTGTTTACTTTCATTCAAAGTCAGAGTTTTGAAGCGGTGTAGGAGAATGAGTGCCAGGTCACGGTGACCTGTACCAATGCCAAACATGTCAGTCCACCGAACCAAAACAGGAGACATCTGGAGATATTGGGAAAAAGGCGGAATACCACACACACAAAGTGCAGAGATGCCCACTCAAATTTGGTTAAAGTCTAAAGTTAAGTGAAATTGAGAAATGTCCCATTCTTCTTTAGAATTTAGGATAGCCAAAAAGTCTGCTAAACAGGATGAGACTTGTCACACAACTTGAACACATACACACACACAGCCTGTCTTCAATATAAAAGGCATGTCACGTTCTGTAATGTTGGAATTTTCTCTGTCTACGTTGTCTGGTGAGCCGTTGTGAAATAAAAGAGATTCCCCATCTGACACCTGTGTCTCGACCATCTGATTCCTCTGTTGTCCACCTCTTTCTGCCACAACAGCGGTTCATGTTAAAATCATGTTTATTTCTAAAGTAGTAGGAGGCTGAAGGAGGTTGTCCCGATAACCATCATTATACTTGAGGCCTTGTTCAGTTTTTCAAACCACAGAAAAATGTGAAAGATTATTAACCACCAGCCAAATTTGACTGATTAAAAAAATCACCAAGTTTATAAAACTAGGTTTCAAAATTGTGGAAAAACAAGCAGTGTTCTGATCTCTGAAATGCTGGGGGTGTGTCCACTGAAGGTGCTGAAACCACTTAAACTGAACAGTCGGAGCCTCTGAACTCAACAACGCTCATGCCGAACTCCCATAAAAAATATACAATTTAAAATAGGCCTTGTTTCTAAGTGTAAGACAAGCAACATGGATGATATTTTGGGCGGTCATCCGCTAATCGGAAGATCGGCGGTTCGTTTCCCGATTCCAGTCCGCATGTGGATGTGTCCTTGGGCAAGATACTGAAGCCCGAATTGCTCCTGATGGCTGTTCCATCAGTGTGTGAATGATTACATTTCCTCTGATGGGCAGGTTGGGACCGTACATGGCAGCCCCGTACCTATTCAGCATATGAATGGGTGAATGTGACTCGTAGTGTAAAAAACACTTTGAGTGCTTGGAAGACTAGAAAGGTGCTATACAAGTACAGTCCATTTGCCACTTACCATTTATTTCAAAAATAAAGTAACGCTAGGAGCCACTGCTTAATTCAGAACTTATTTTGTAGGTAAATGTGGACTTATTTCAGTAAAAACTTAAATGAGTAGTTAACAAGTGATCCATTGTCAGTCATTGTTATATTAAAGTGTCATTTATGTCAATGGAGTTCAGTGTCAACGTTACTCACTTGTGTGCTGAAAAGCGCCAGCGAGGGTCTGGATGTAACAGCCGCAGGCGTGTGTCTGTAGTGAGGGCGAAGACACCGGAGTAACGTCCGCAACGCAGCCCGAGACAGCGAGGGTGAGACTGGACAGAGCGCAGTCAGCCACTAAGTTACAGTCCGTTTCATTTGGTCGCCTGTCGATGGCGTCATACCCCCTCTACCAAAGAGTATATGTAGTATATGTGTCATGCATCACTGTTGTTGTTGTCCGCCACAATGACGTCTACCAAAGAGTATACATGTACAAGATAATATGCTGGTGTAATGGTTTCTGCCTTCAGATAACCGATACCCCCTGCCGATGTGGATAAGGCACCGGCAGACAACTGTCCTCTACCTCTGACCGAGGTATCGAACGTGTTCCCAAAATCTACACAGAAGACCATCCTCGCCTTGTTTAGGGAACCAGAGTTCAGCCTGGCTTCTATAATCACCAGCTGTCACTGAACCTCTCTAAACGGGCCTATTTACTCAGGAATACCTGACAGCAGGGTCGCAACAAAGTGTATCGGTGCAAATAGGTGTTGGAGGTTTGAAAGTCCTCCAAGATGGCCTCTAACAGGTCATCACTGGAGGAGGCTCACCCTGATGGTCGAGGGCTTCGATGTCCTGGCCCTAACAGTTTAGCCAATTGAACTATAATAAACCGTTCAACCTGATTCTGAACTCTGTCACATCTTATCATATCAATTATTACATCTAAATCTTTACAATTCTGTTAATTAAAAAACATTGCAAGTTTATCCTTAGCAAATTTCATTATAAAGACCTCAGAGATGAGCAAAGACAGGAACTTTGGTTGGAGTGTATAAAAATACTAACCAGTTTTAACTGTTTTCTCCAAAAATGAGTAACATAAAATACAAAAAGTAAAACATAAAAGTTTGAGTAAAAAGTTAAAGATTCAAAAAGACAAACCGACAAAAGGACCTCAAGTGACGACCCAAAAAGAGAGACCCCCGTCTCTCTTGGCTCTTCTTTTTATATCAATACATCTCCCCCTTCTTACATTCCTACATCCATATCCAGAACATCTACCAGCTACATGCTGATGTCTTATGATGAGAAATCAGTAACTTTTCTTTGACTGTCACTTACAACACATTCCATGGAACATTTGAAACTTCTATTTTTTTACGTTTGAGGTTAAATTTAGGGATGTCTCCTCGCTGCAATAAACCGCAGCTTCTCCTTGGGCCTCAGGTTTGTTTAGTCTCACTTGAAAGTTCAGATGTAATTCAGTAAAAATTGTGCAAGTTCTGCACAAATGGTGTAAGACATGGTGTTTTGACATATCACCAATTATAATTAAATAATGTAGTCAGAGGTAGGTTTGAGCGGAGTTCATCTCGGCCACTTAGAGTGGAGCTTTCAACACTCATCATAGGTCATAAATTGCCCTTTATTCAGTTTTAAGCCACACTTTAACAAAGAACGTTTTAGATCTTGGTCGTTTTTAACTGAATCTTTTAACCAGATGAAGGATTTTAGTCATCGTCTGGATCTTGAGTTGTCATAGTAACAAGCTGAGCAAACGTTAGAAGCAGCTCAGCTCGCAGCCCCTCCTTACATCCTGTGTCCACTGAACAGCGTCGGAGAAACACTGATTTTTAAAAAAATAACAGCAAAATTTCAGTAAACCACACAAATAATAACCTTTCAATGTTTGAAGGGGGTGTAGGATGAAGTAGAGAACTTTTCTAGTCCTACCCCCTGTTTTTACTTTATTTTTTTTAATTTACTTCATCAATCAAGTCAAAGCTGAAAAAAACATTCAGAACAACACAAGAGAATAAATATAACTTGCATAGAAACAATAACAACAAACAAAAACAACACAAGTCAAAAAGACACTCTGTACCAAATCATATTATTCCAGTCAAGCTCTATCTTCATTCATTCTATATCTGTTCAATATGTTATTTTTAAAGATTTGTTTCAACTTACTTAATGTTGTACATGTTTTCATTTCTTCACTACAGTTGTTCTATAGATTAACTCCCTTTGTTGTGATACAATGAAGTTTTGCATTAGTCCTCACTGTTTCTTGAACATACATATTCCTCTGAAATCATATTTACTTTCCCTCATTTGAAACAATCTTTGGATTCAGTTTGGTAACTGCTGATTTTTTACTCTGTACATGATTTGAATAGTTTTGAAATCAACCAGGTCCTTAAATTTCAGTGCATTTAGTTTGATGAAGAGTGGGTTTGTTGGTTCTCTGTAAGTGGTTTTATTTACGATTCTTATGGCTCTTTTTTGGAGGATGAAAATCGGATCTGTGTTTGTGTCATAAGCTTCGTCTACATCTTCCACATAGACTTTGTTCCAGTCTTGTATCATCAGATCTTTTTTAAAAGAATTAATTGCCCCTTCTGATTTTTGTCTAATTATTTTGTAAGTTGTCACATCTTTATTTGTTTTCTAACTGCAGATATTAATCCTCAGGACTCCACCAGTAGCCTACTTGTGTCCAGAAAAGAGCTTGTAAAGTCTGACTTCCTGTCTGTACTGTACATTGATGCACCTGATGTGTGTTGGCCTTTAGACTTCAGATCTGTGTGTGTGTGTGTGTGTGTGTGTGTGTGTGTGTGTGTGTGTGTGTGCGTGCGTGTGTGTGTGTGTGTGTGTTTCTATGGTGCAACCACTGTTCTGTGTAATTAACTGAGAAGATGTGCAGGAGGATCTTGTGAAACATATTTATGTAAAAGTCTCTGATGTCTGTTGTGAAAACTTCCACAGTTAAACGTGTGACAGTAGTTTTCTGTCATTGTAGTGCAATGCCTACCAAGTTGTTTAAAAGTGTTCTCAACTGTTTGGTAGATGATGTCCTTGAATGCCTCTCTACTCTCTGGAATCTTCCCCACAGCTCTCAAACATATTATAGTAACATCATTGTTAAAAAAGAGCAATTTTGATCCGTTTGTCCTTGAGAACTATAGACCAATCTCAAACCTACCATGTCTGGGGAAAAGTCTTTAAAAGGTTGTATATCAACAATTACACATGTATCTGTCACATAACAATTTCTTTGATGTTTACCAGTCTGGTTTTAGAGTTGACCACAGTACAGAAACTGCCCTGGTCAGAGTTCAGAGATGACCATGAAGTTTCTGTTCTGGTACTTCTTGACCTCAGTGCAGCTTTCGATAAGGTTGATCATGTTATTCTTCTTCAGCGCCTTGAACGCTGTTTATGTCTTAGAGGCACTGTTCTTAACTGGTTTTCTTCTTACCTTACTGGTAGATCTTTTTCTGTTTCTGTTGGTAACTTTGAATCAGATGAAGTCAGAATTCCATATGGAGTCCCTCAAGGATCAATTCTTGGTCCTCTACTGTTTAATTTGTATATGCTCCCACTTGGGTCCATCATTCAACAATACAACATATCATATCACTCCTATGCTGACAACACACTGTTATACATCTGTTTCTGCCAACCACCTTAACCCAGTGAATGATCTCATCCAGTGCGTTACTGATGTCAAACATTGGATGGCTAAAAATTACTGACAGCTAAATGAAAACAAAACAGAGATTCTTTTAGCAGGTCTGAAGGCTTTGAGGCACCAGATTCACTCTTTGTTAACTCCCCTGTCGGTAAAACCCTGTGAGCATGTCAAAAACTTGGATGTGATTTTAGATGCTCTCAACTTTTAGAAGCACATATCTAATATCCCTCACCGTGTCTTCTTTTAAAAGCAGACTAAAAACATCTTTTTTCACAAGCTTTAGTTAGGTTTAAAGTGTGTGGTTAACGGGCAAAACCTTCATTTTAGAATCAGTATTATTATTGTTATTCCTTTTTAATAATAATGATACCTTCTTATCCTACTCTCTGTATTGTAATTCCTTCTTACCCTCTAATTATATTTGTTGTCTTGTATGTTGATGTTTAACATCTCCTTATTTTTATTGTTTTTATGTTGCATGTTTTATATATGTATTGTTAATGTAAAGTTAAACGGTTTTGACATGTATGATCTTTACCTTTATTTTTGTTTTTAAGCACATTGAGTTTATGACTGTGGTATTAAATGTGTCATATAAATAAACTGACTTGACCTGACTCTTACCTGTCGTCTCTGTGGAGGATCACTTCCTGTTGGATGCAGGCTCCTGTGACGAGGTGGGTGTGGCCTAAAGAGCGATAAAGCTCACCACAAAGGTTTGAGACTCACAATGAATGTTTCCTGTTCTCCAGGTCTCCTTGGCAGCCTTGCAGCTGCAGAGTGTGATCATGAGCTCAACAGTTGTGTCTGGGTTACCCGCAGCCCTGCTGTGACACCTGCTACTGCCACTTCTTCAATGCCATCTGCTACTGCTCCAGTGTGGGCCACGCCTGCCCGCCATGACGCGCCTGACAGAGCGACACCACCTGCAGACGCGCCTGACGGAGTAAATGTGTCTTTGTCTTTGTGGAATAAATGAGTAAATTAATGTTACTTTGACATGTTTTGTGTCAGTGATTCAATCACTTTATCAAATGAGGACGACATGTTGAAATGCTGAACAGGACGTCCTGTGATCTGAGACACAAACCAGCAGCAGTCAGCTCTGTTATACATCACAATCATCTTTAAAAAACCTGCTAATCAACACAAAGAAAAACAGAACAGTTGATAGAAAGACAGCAGCTCATCCAGTCAGCTGGACTGAATCTCCAGGTGCATTCTGGGAGTGATTGACAGCTCAGATTACATGTTTAGAAAAGATCAGGATTCCACATTTAACTGCACTTCAACTCCAGCTGAGAACAACTATTACTGATGAAATGATAATATTACAACCTGTAGATTAAATTAGATCATTAATATCATTGATTCAAGAGGAGTGGAACAACCTTCATGGGGATCAGTAAAGAGACGGAAAGAGATGCTGTAATAAGATTGATGCTTTATTAAAGGGAAAACACAAACTGTAAATGTCTCGTTAAAACAAAGAAAATACATTTTTATATGTTTATTTATTTATAATTGCTTCAGCAGAGAAAGTCTTTCAGATTTCTGTAGAATAAAAATGAAGTCACTTTCCTGGCGACGTCTTACTTTAATAAACTTTTGACATGTGGTCTGTTTGTCTTTATGCTAAGCTAAGCTAACTGTTTCCCCCTGCTTCCACTCCTATGCTAAGCTAAGCTTGCTGTTTTCTCCTCCTTCCAGTCTTGATGCTAAGCTAAGCTAGCTGAACTTCATTTTGAGCAAGTGAAACTCGCTCAGTTGGCGGCGATGGTCTGGTCTATCCAGGCGCGCAGAGCTGTGACGCGGGCATACCCGCTGGGCTCCATGGGATTGCACTTGTCCAGTACCCAGGACGATATACCAACCAGAGTCCAGGTACCACCCTTCTGACAGACCAGAGGACCGCCGGAGTCGCCCTGAAAACAAACACACACAAAATAAACACACAAACAAACAAATAACATGCGTAGCTGATGCTACATGTTAATATGTCTAGTTGTCAACATGTTGCTAATATGTGGTGGTAAGTGTGTAGCGCTCACAAAGCAGGTGGAGCGTCCGTTCGCTCCGGCACAGATCATTTTGGAGGTGACAATGGTGTTGACACTGCACTTCTTATTGGTCAGCAGGGGGAGGGCTGCCTGCTGTAGCCGGTTAGGGGCGGTACCTGCAACACATCACCATATCACACTGATATCTATACTGCCCCCAGTGGTCAAAGCACGCCATCTTTCCTGTGTTAACTCCCCTTTGTGGATAATAATGATAATAATAATAATAATAATAATAATAATAAATATAGCTGCAAGTGGCAATTTGGGGGTTCAAGCCTTTTTGCATTCAACAGAAGGAATCAGCTCGATCACCGAAAATTAAAGTCGTGAGCAGCAACGAACAGATTTCAGGTTTCACAAAGGTGACCAAAGTCACTTCAGCTACTTTAGTTCTGTTTAAAGTAGTGAGACACTAATAATAATAATAATAATAATAATAATGATAATAATAATAAAGTCACCGTTGCCGCTGGTCCGGCCCCAGCCGGTGGCCATGCACATTGTGCCTGCAGGGAAGTTGTCTCTGGTCTCGGCCACGCACACGGGGGAAACACGCCTGTTTATCTGGGCGGGGCTGGCCAGCTTGATGAGCTGGATGTCGTTGTTCAAGCGGGTGGGGCTGTTGTAGTCGGGATGTGTGAACACCTGACAGGAAATTACATCATTAGCTGGTGAACACGCAGGAGCTCACGAGACATGATGAAGTCCTGCTGCTTGTTGCTCACCTTGCCGACCCCGATCACCTGGACGTCCTCGGTGGAGGAGCGGAGGTTGTGTGCTCCGAGAACCACACGGGTCGACCACCTGCAGGAAAAGATGTGAGTGAAATCAGCCAATAAAAAATCACCTGAGAAACACCTGAGCAACAGGAGGCGGAGCCTAATGTCAGCTGCTGGCTGAAGCTCATATTCAGAAGAGGAACACTGATCATACAGCAGGTTTAACTGAGCAGCAGATTGAGTTCAGCTGTCAAACTGTCTTTATTTAAACATTTATAAAGTTTAAAGTTGCATTTAAACATTGGTTGACAGGACAGGTGAGGGTTAAAGGTTAAAGGTTAAAGATTGTTGGTGTTTACCCGACAGAACAGTGAGCAGCGGTTACCACCCAGTTCTGGTTGATGAGGGAGCCTCCGCAGAAGTGGAAGCCATTGCATTTCTGAAACAATCACATGTTCATGAATACAACTCATTTGTGTGTCTGTGTGTGTGTGTGTGTGTGTGTGTGTGTATGTGTGTGTGTGTGTGTGTGTGTGTACCTGCAGGGACACCTGCCAGGGCCAGGAGTGAGGCTTTGCCTCCTTGCCGTTCACGATATCAGAGTAACCGCTGATGTCGGGGGGGATGGCGGAACCTGGTGAAATCATCATAATGACATAATCATAATGACATCATCATAAAGACATCATTAACAACAACATGAGTCAGGAAGTTTGTTCCTGATCTTTGGGAACAGACGACACAAAACACCTCGAGTCACATTTTCAGTAAGAAACGATTGTTAATAAGATCAATACTTTTAAAGTGATCAGCCAATAAACACGGATCGATCTCAGACTGTCCAGTTATCTTCAGACACTTATAAAAATCATTTTATCTTCATAAAGTCTTACGGCCTCACCACCCTGCACACGTGGGATCTCTTGTGATGTGGGAAGCTGAGCAGGATGGGGCCTGGTTAGTACTTGGATGGGAGACCTCCTGGGAATACCAGGAGCTGTGAGCTGTCTCTCTCCTCTCTCCTCCTGTTGCTTTCTGCAGGTATTTCTGCCTCCAGAGCTGCTCAACACCCACTGCTACAATTATTATTATTAGTCTTATTATGATTATTACCATTATTATTACTATACATCTCTATGTGGAACTTGCATTGTTCTCTCTCTCCTCTCAACCGGTCGGTAGATGATGGCCGCCCACCTAGAGCCGCTAAATATTAAATCTATACATAAATATAATAGTTGTAAATTAAAAACAAGCAGCTCAGTCTACCCAGCATGCTTCACTCCCTCAGCTGTCTTACCGTAGGCGGCGCCGACGAAGGCGAAGCAGGAGAGGATCCACAGGAAGACCATGGCTCGAACATGAAAGCTCCGTCTGAGAGACGAACCTTTATACAGACGAGAAGCGACAGGATTGGACAGGAGGGACGTGTGTGTGTGTGTGTGTGTGTGTGTGGTGTGTATGTGTGGTATGTGTGTGTGTGTGTGTGTGTGTGTGTGTTTGTGTGTGTGTTTGTGTGTGTTTCTATGGTGCAACCACTGTTCTGTGTAATTAACTGAGAAGATGTGCAGGAGGATCTTGTGAAACATATTTATGTAAAAGTCTCTGATGTCTGTTGTGAAAACTTCCACAGTTAAACGTGTGACAGTAGTTTTGTGTCATTGAAGTTTTCACCAAACTGCAGCCGTCTGTGGTTTGCAAATGTATAAGTGAGTCACTGAGAAGGACTTGTAGTGATATGTGGCTGATCAAGTTTGTAATTATTGGGTTTTATCAGTTATTGTGACAGTATTATTGATGTTAAAGCCATCTTACAGCAGTAGTGAGCAGACTGGTGGTGAAGTAATCTATCATTATAAATAAAAGTGATCCCGTGTGTTTAACCTCTATAAATGCTGGTTCACTTTTAACTGGCTCAGTATGTTTTGGTATTTTTGCTTTGGGATCCTCTGTTTCAGCTTGGTGTTATTTAGGCAAAGCTACGAGCTGCTGCATATTCTAAAATAAATGCTACTGTAGGTGCAGAATGTTACAGTTCAGTTTTATTTTGCAGGCTTGTGCTACAGCCACTGATGTTGAATGTCCTGTGATACCAGCTGGCTTTATTGTCCAAGGTAATATCAGTGTTTAATATAAACCTCACATTGCCAGTCTTTGCACAGTAAGACATGATGGGTACATGTGGTTGAGTTTCAGGGGACATAATGAAGCGGAGGGAAGGGATGTCGTCTGTTGAAGGTCAAGTGCTCGTGGGACTTCAGGTCTTCACCTTTGGTTTGGCTGCATTCTTTGCAAACTACAACAGTTTATTCTGCACTATGCAGAAGATGCCTCATGAATTTATCCAAAAGTAATGTAATAATCTTTCAATGAATCTTGTATTTGGGTGCCGACTAGTTCTCTGATCATTCCAGCTAATGTTTACACTGCTTTTTACTTGTTGCTAACTAGTGCTGGGCGGTAGGACCAAACATTTGTATCACAGTATTTTTGTTTTTGAATGACTGGGCCTTTATATAGGTTCATAGTGGCTTATTCTACTGTCAGGAGTAAACAGAGTTTACATCAAGCACTTCAAAAGTTTGAGTCTGAGTCTGAGTGAACCGAACCACACACATCACATATTCATCCAAACACACTGGTGTGTTCACATGTATGAGGCTGACTGACTGTAAGGAAACTAAAACAACGTACAGTAACGGTTACCTGGGAGAAACTGCTGCTGTTCCTGCGGTCACTGCTCTCCTCTGCAGTCGGACCTGCTGCTGCCAGAGTAGACTGTGTAACTACTACATATGGATTTACAGCGTTTGTCAATATTGTCGTCCAGGAGGCAAATTTACGAATCCTACTATGGCGAAGGCATGAGCCGCCCTACTCTGCCTCTGATTGGCTAGTACTCGTTGCCTTCGTTGGTTGTTTTGGTTAGGTTTAGGCATGAGGAATGAGATTGGTTAGGGTTAGGGTAAGAATATCAGGGTAAGCCAATCAGAGGCAGAGTAGGGCAGGTGATGCCTTCGCAATAGTAGGATTCGTAAATTTGCATCCTGCAGATGGTTTCACCTCCACAAAATCAACTGGAAGAAAAGAGCGAGGCCGGCTGGATCAAACAGCGGTAACTTGCAGACATGAACCATTTTATTTCATCTTCAAAGTTGCTGCTTCTCTATGTTTACACATAAAAACAAACCGACTTGCAAACTGCCCTGCATGTAGTTAGCCATAATGCTACTACAGGAGGCTAGTTCCTGTGTTTACTTTCATTCAAAGTCAGAGTTTTGAAGCGGTGTAGGAGAATGAGTGCCAGGTCACGGTGACCTGTACCAATGCCAAACATGTCAGTCCACCGAACCAAAACAGGAGACATCTGGAGATATTGGGAAAGAGGCGGAATACCACACACACAAAGTGCAGAGATGCCCACTCAAATTTGGTTAAAGTCTAAAGTTAAGTGAAATTGAGAAATGTCCCATTCTTCTTTAGAATTTAGGATAGCCAAAAAGTCTGCTAAACAGGATGAGACTTGTCACGCAACTTGAACACATACACACACACAGCCTGTCTTCAGTATAAAAGGCATGTCACGTTCTGTAATGTTGGAAGTTTCTCTGTTTATGTTGTCTGGTGAGCCGTTGTGAAATAAAAGAGATTCCCCATCTGACACCTGTGTCTCGACCATCTGATTCCTCTGTTGTCCACCTCTTTCTGCCACAACAGCGGTTCATGTTAAAATCATGTTTATTTCTAAAGTAGTAGGAGGCTGAAGGAGGTTGTCCCGATAACCATCATTATACTTGAGGCCTTGTTCAGTTTTTCAAACCACAGAAAAATGTGAAAGATTATTAACCACCAGCCAAATTTGACTGATTAAAAAAATCACCAAGTTTATAAAACTAGGTTTCAAAATTGTGGAAAAACAAGCAGTGTTCTGATCTCTGAAACGCTGGGGGTGTGTCCACTGAAGGTGCTGAAACCACTGAAACTGAACAGTCGGAGCCTCTGAACTCAACAACGCTCATGCCGAACTCCCATAAAAAATATACAATTTAAAATAGGCCTCGTTTCTAAGTGTAAGACAAGCAACATGGATGATATTTTGGGCGGTCATCCGCTAATCGGAAGATCGGCGGTTCGTTTCCCGATTCCAGTCCGCATGTGGATGTGTCCTTGGGCAAGATACTGAAGCCCGAATTGCTCCTGATTGCTGTTCCATCAGTGTGTGAATGATTACATTTCCTCTGATGGGCAGGTTGGGACCGTACATGGCAGCCCCGTACCCATTCAGCATATGAATGGGTGAATGTGACTCGTAGTGTAAAAAACACTTTGAGTGCTTGGAAGACTAGAAAGGTGCTATACAAGTACAGTTCATTTACCATTTACCATTTATTTCGAAAATAAAGTAACGCTAGGAGCCACTGCTTAATTCAGAACTTATTTTGTAGGTAAATGTGGACTTATTTCAGTAAAAACTTAAATGAGTAGTTAACAAGTGATCCATTGTCAGTCATTGTTATATTAAAGTGTCATTTATGTCAATGGAGTTCAGTGTCAACGTTACTCACTTGTGTGCTGAAAAGTGCCAGCGAGGGTCTGGATGTAATAGCCGCAGGCATGTGTCTGTAGTGAGGGCGAAGACACCGGAGTAACGTCCGCGACGCAGCCCGAGACAGCGAGGATGAGACTGGACAGAGTGCAGTCAGCCACTAAGTTACAGTCCGTTTCATTTGGTCGCCTGTCGATGGCGTCATACCCCCTCTACCAAAGAGTATATGTAGTATATGTGTCATGCATCACTGTTGTTGTTGTCCGCCACAATGACATCTACCAAAGAGTATACATGTACAAGATAATATGCTGGTGTAATGGTTTCTGCCTTCAGATAACCGATACCCCCTGCCGATGTGGATAAGGCACCGGCAGACAACTGTCCTCTACCTCTGACCGAGGTATCGAACGTATTCCCAAAATCTACACAGAAGACCATCCTCACCTTGTTTAGGGAACCAGAGTTCAGCCTGGCTTCTATAATCACCAGCTGTCACTGAATCTCTCTAAACGGGCCTATTTACTCAGGAATACCTGACAGCAGGGTCGCAACAAAGTGTATCGGTGCAAATAGGTGTTGGAGGTTTGAAAGTCCTCCAAGATGGCCTCTAACAGGTCATCACTGGAGGAGGCCCACCCTGATGGTCGAGGGCTTCGATGTCCTGGCCCTAACAGTTTAGCCAATTAAACTATAATAAAATCAACCTGATTCTGAACTCTGTCACATCTTATCATATCAATTATTACATCTAAATCTTTACAATTCTGTTAATTAAAAAACATTGCAAGTTTATCCTTAGCAAATTTCATTATAAAGACCTCAGAGATGAGCAAAGACAGGAACTTTGGTTGGAGTGTATAAAAATACTAACCAGTTTTATCTGTTTTCTCCAAAAATGAGTAACATAAAATACAAAAAGTAAAACATAAAAGTTTGAGTAAAAAGTTAAAGATTCAAAAAGACAAACCGACAAAAGGACCTCAAGTGACGACCCAAAAAGAGAGACCCCCGTCTCTCTTGGCTCTTCTTTTTATATCAATACATCTCCCCCTTCTTACATTCCTACATCCATATCCAGAACATCTACCAGCTACATGCTGATGTCTTATGACTTTGCACAAATCAGTAACTTTTCTTTGACTGTCACTTACAACACATTCCATGGAACATTTGAAACTTCTATTTTTTTACGTTTGAGGTTAAATTTAGGGATGTCTCCTCGCCTCAATAAACTGCAGCTTCTCCTTGGGCCTCAGGTTTGTTTAGTCTCACTTGAAAGTTCAGATGTAATTCAATAAAAATTGTGCAAGTTCTGCACAAATGGTGTAAGACATGGTGTTTTGACATATCACCAATTATAATTAAATAATGTAGTCAGAGGTAGGTTTGAGCGGAGTTCATCTCGGCCACTTAGAGTGGAGCTTTCAACACTCATCATAGGTCATAAATTGACCTTTATTCAGTTTTAAGCCACACTTTAACAAAGAACGTTTTAGATCTTGGTCGTTTTTAACTGAATCTTTTAACCAGATGAAGGATTTTAGTCATCGTCTGGATCTTGAGTTGTCATAGTAACAAGCTGAGCAAACGTTAGCAGCAGCTCGGCTCGCAGCCCCTCCTTACATCCTGTGTCCACTGAACAGCGTCGGAGAAACACTGATTTTTAAAAAAATAACAGCAAAATTTCAGTAACTCACACAAATAATAACCTTTCAATGTTCGAAGGGGGTGTAGGATGAAGTAGAGAACTTTTCTAGTCCTACCCCCTTTTTTTACTTTATTTTTTTTAATTTACTTCATCAATCAAGTCAAAGCTGAAAAAAACATTCAGAACAACACAAGAGAATAAATATAACTTCCATAGAAACAATAACAACAAACAAAAACAACACAAGTCAAAAAGACACTCTGTACCAAATCATATTATTCCAGTCAAGCTCTATCTTCATTCATTCTATATCTGTTCAATATGTTATTTTTAAAGATTTGTTTCAACTTACTTAATGTTGTACATGTTTTCATTTCTTCACTACAGTTGTTCTATAGATTAACTCCCTTTGTTGTGATACAATGAAGTTTTGCATTAGTCCTCACTGTTTCTTGAACATACATATTCCTCTGAAATCATATTTACTTTCCCTCATTTGAAACAATCTTTGGATTCAGTTTGGTAACTGCTGATTTTTTACTCTGTACATGATTTGAATAGTTTTGAAATCAACCAGGTCCTTAAATTTCAGTGCATTTAGTTTGATGAAGAGTGGGTTTGTTGGTTCTCTGTAAGTGGTTTTATTTACGATTCTTATGGCTCTTTTTTGGAGGATGAAAATCGGATCTGTGTTTGTGTCATAAGCTTCGTCTACATCTTCCACATAGACTTTGTTCCAGTCTTGTATCATCAGATCTTTTTTAAAAGAATTAATTGCCCCTTCTGATTTTTGTCTAATTATTTTGTAAGTTGTCACATCTTTATTTGTTTTCTAACTGCAGATATTAATCCTCAGGACTCCACCAGTAGCCTACTTGTGTCCAGAAAAGAGCTTGTAAAGTCTGACTTCCTGTCTGTACTGTACATTGATGCACCTGATGTGTGTTGGCCTTTAGACTTCAGATCTGTGGACACCTTTAAAAAGCAGCAGAAGACCCACCTCTTTACACCGGCCTTTGAGCAGTGTTCTTTCTCTCTATTTTATATATGATCTTTATATTGTGTCTCTTTTTGGTCTTTCTTTGTTTTACTTCACCCTGACTGCAGCAATTCTATTGAAATGAATAGATTTAGTTTGTTGTGAGGTCACAGTATCACAGTGACAACAGCTGCTGTTTTGTAACAGAAGGTCAAGTCAGATTTTAAAAAAAGAATTACAAGAAGAATAAAATGTCTGCTTCTGTAAATGTGTTCCAGTAATGTGACAGTTTGACATTAAACCCTGAAGAGTTTTGGTTTAGAAGAGACGAGGATCAGGATGAAATAGTATCAAATAAATAAAGTGGCTGCTTGTTGTGAGGTTGATAAAGTGTTCAGCAGCAGCTTTCATGTCTTCTGGACTTTAAATATGTGTAAAATTCACATGAAGGCAGCCGTTGGGACACCTTGTGGCATTTTGAAATGTGGCGACACTCGTATAAAGTTCCTCATTTAACAAACCTCACCTGTGAGAAGCTGCTGACTGCTTTAACTTGTGAAAGACGTTTCTGTTGTGAAACAGCTTCCTGTGGCTTTTCTGCTGAGGCTGAACTGACGATGCTGAAGGTAAAAGCTGTTCAAACAGGTGATGTCAGTAAAGAGAACAAACCCTGTGTGTTGACGGAGCGGCTGCAGGCGGCTGACAGATGGTCCAGTCAAACTTTTCATTCAACTGTCTTCAAAGGTTGAATCCAGATTCTGGGTCAGGCCACAGAGTGCTGCTGTGACACGGCGTGTTTAACCAGCTTCACACGCCTCGCTGTGTGTGTGTGTTTAGAATAAAATGCATAAACTTCTTTTGACTTAAAATGTTCTAAAACAAGCATCATTTCCACTGGAGATGCATGAGGGGACGTGTTTTATTGTTTCAGGTTGATTTTCTTCCTGTAGTTTGTCTGAACTTTGTTTTCTGACTGTCCTGAGAAAAGATCTGAGATGATCAAAATATTGATACGTTCATCTGAGGCTTACTAACTGTGGGTTTTGCTTCTCAGATGACATTTTCTTATTCATTAATGTTGTTATTAACAGGCGGCTGTGGCTCAGGAGGCAGAGCACATATGAGGATGAAAACCCAGCCTTCATCACCATGGCCTGGACTAATTAGGTAAAAGCTAACTTTTAAAATACTGATTTGTGTCATTGCACTGCAGTTTGGGAGAAAAGACATCACACAGCAGGGACTGATAACTAATCCTCTGGTTTTCTTCTCAGGTTGTTTCCATGGCAACTCGGACGGACCTACTTTCGCTTCATCCTGATCAAGAATGATGTCTCCTGAAAAGATTAGCTCAGTTGTTATAGCTAATGAAGCCACGCTAGCACAGAGCTGTGATAACCAAACACTCCTGAACCTCCTCCTGCTTTTATCGGCTGATTCAGTCCATTTTAAAGTTTAGAGTTAATTTGGTGCAGCAGGAAACAATCTGATAAACAGCAGCTAACGTGAACTGTGTGATGAGGACATGCAGCTCCCATCAGACCTGAGCATGTTAGCGTGGATCATATGTCAATAACACACCTGAGTAAATCTATGATGGAACATCTCTGAGCAGAACATGTTGCTGTGCCTTCCTCAGTGATTTACACTTTAAAAAGACAAAATAGGCAGCAACAGAACGGTGGATCTGAATCAGGTTCATGTCTTCATATCACACAGACCCTGAACACAAAGGTCAAGAGAAGTGAGTGTGTGTGTGTGTGTGTGTGTGTGTGTGTGTGTGTGTGTGTGAGTGTGTGTATGTGTGTGTATGTGTGTGTGAGTGTGTGTGTGTGTGTGTGTGTGTGTGTATGTGTGTGTGTGTGTGTGTGTGTGAGTGTGTGTGTGTGAGTGTGTGTATGTGTGTGTGTGAGTGTGAGTATGTGTGAGTGTGTGTATGGACGTCAGTCTGTAACGCACGTTGTCTGGTTTCTGACCAACAAAGCAACTTACTTCCTGACTCACGATGGCACAAACACAACAGTAGTCCCGAGCGGGACAAACACAAAACAGTCTAGCGTGGTGAACACAACTAAACAGGCAGCAAACTTAAAATACTCCTAAGAGTAAAGCAGGAAAAATGGACTCGGCGGTCCATCAACAACACAACAAACAATAGCAAAAGCTAAGAGCTAAATGCTAAACAACAGCAACTGATGCTGATGAGAACACACAACTAACACTGCCTCTGCCCAGACTTATGCCTCTTACTTGGGTCGCTTCAGAAAGCGAGCAGGGTGTGTGTGTAATCCGTCGTTATGTCCGGCTTTGTCCTGGGCTCGGATGCAGACGGTGGCCGTTCTCGCACGGTCGGCGAAAAGCACGGCAGCTGGCTGGGAATTTGAGGACGCTGGTTGCAGCAGCGGTCTCTCTCGGATCCGGGAATGTGTTCGGGTGAACACGGCGAAGTCTTGTCTCGTACGGCGAGGGGAGTCTTCGATGAGGGGAAAACACCTGCTTGGGGTACCCCCTTTAGTCAGCTGACTCACAGAGGAACAGGAGTTACCCCTAGCTCAGTGACATGGGAAAGGCGTGTGCTTCAGGGCACATTCAGTTTTTAAAGGGGCGGTGATGTCATGGCTACGTCATCAGGACGCTCCGCTGTGCAGGAGCTTCTCCGTCAATGAGACTGTATGTTAACTGCTCCCTGCTGAGGTGCGAAAATCGCAAAGCATCCTTGGAAATGGAGTTTGCAATGGACCCCCCATTGTCTGTAAGCATTTTTATTCCTTTTTCTCGGGGGAAACAAAGGAACAAGCACCTGGTGGTCAGGCCTCACAAGTTACATGTAGGCCTTCTCTGTGTGACCTCATGGTTTGAGGCCCAACAACAGTTTATTCTGCACTATGCAGAAGATACCTCATGAATTTATCCAAAAGTAATGTAATAATCTTTAAATGAATCTTGTATTTGGGTGCCGACTAGTTCTCTGATCATTCCAGCTACTGTTTCTACTGCTTTTTACTTGTTGCTAACTAGTGCTGGGCGGTAGGACCAAACATTTGTATCACAGTATTTTTGTTTTTGAATGACTGGGCCTTTATATAGGTTCATAGTGGCTTATTCTACTGTCAGGAGTAAACAGAGTTTACATGAAGCACTTCAAAAGTTTGAGTCTGAGTCTGAGTGAACCGAACCACACACATCACATATTCATCCAAACACACTGGTGTGTTCACATGTATGAGGCTGACTGACTGTAAGGAAACTAAAACAACGTACAGTAACGGTTACCTGGGAGAAACTGCTGGTGTTCCTGCGGTCACTGCTCTCCTCTGCAGTCGGACCTGCTGCTGCCAGACTGTGTAACTACTACATATGGATTTACAGCGTTTGTCAATATTGTCGTTCAGGAGGCAAATTTTTGAATCCTACTATGGTGAAGGCATGAGCTGCCCTACTCTGCCTCTGATTGGCTAGTACTAGTTGCCTTCGGTGGTTGTTTTGGTTAGGTTTAGGCATGAGGAATGAGATTGGTTAGGGTTAGGGTAAGAATATCAGGGTAAGCCAATCAGAGGCAGAGTAGGGCAGGTGATGCCTTCGCAATAGTAGGATTCGTAAATTTGCATCCTGCAGATGGTTTCACCTCCACAAAATCAACTGGAAGAAAAGAGCGAGGCCGGCTGGATGAAACAGCGGTAACGTTAGTCCATTAAAACTGCACAGTGTGTATCTTGTCATTTTATCCTTGCAATTTGGAAACTTGCAGACATGAACCATTTTATTTCATCTTCAAAGTTGCTGCTTCTCTATGTTCACACATAAAAACAAACCGACTTGCAAACTGCCCTGCATGTAGTTAGCCATAATGCTACTACACGAGGCTAGTTCCTGTGTTTACTTTCATTCAAACTCAGAGTTTTGAAGCGGTGTAGGAGAATGAGTGCCAGGTCACAGTGACCTGTACCAATGCGAGTGAATGGCGGAGTGAGTGGTGCGGAGAGCTGCAGATTGTGCTTCAGTGTGAGTGAAATTTCTACCTTTTTTTGCTGTTTTATGTGTCTATATTTCTTTATTTTCTTTTTTCATACACTTGCTGACAGGTGTATCTGACTGTTGTTCAGGTGTAGTTTGTGGTAGCGTGGCTACCGGCTCGGTTGGGCAGCATGCCCGTGGTGGAGGGTGGTGCGGAGTTTGAGAAGCTGACACGCCGTCATGCAGTCAAACTTGTGCCGACAGTGAACTGTTCAGTGGAGGAGGCCACCTTAGCGGTGGGAGAGGTGGTGGGTTGCGGCAGCGTGAAGTCTGCCTCCCGCATGAATGGAGCTATTGTTATCTTCCTTGATAGCACAGCCAAAGTTAGCGATGTGGTGGTGCCGGCTCCGGTCCCTGCCGGGGACCTGGGCCTCGGTGGGCCTCCTGCAGGCAGTGCCCCCCCTGCATCTTCTGGCCGTGAGGAGCCAGCTGAGAGCACTGATCAGCGACAGGGAAAGGATGAGCATCAGAGCAGTTCAGAAAACACAACCATTGAAACTGATAACAAAGAGAGTGAAAAAGTAAATGATAACCTGTCAGTGTGTGAGGACCTCATTGAAGACGAAGACATGTCTGATGATGATTTGTTAAAACTATCACAAAAGAGGAAAAGTTCAGAGCCTGTCCAGAGTAGTGCAAAAGCCATCAAAGTCACTAAAGGGACAAAAACTGGAAAATTTGCAGCAGAGTCAGAAAGTGATTTGTCACTGACCCAGGAGGACCAGCAGAGCCGCTACCCTCCTGCTGGTATAAAGAGTTTTCTGCAGGGAACGAAGGGATCCAGGCTGGTGAAAGTAGAGGATCACTTTGCAGACCTGAAGCTGTTTGTAGAGTCAGCGAAGCCTCTGACAAAAAGATCAGGAAACTTAGGAGATGATGTTCTGACAGATCAGGAAATTTATCGTCTGAAGAAAGTGCTGCTTAAAGTAAAAGCACAAATCACTGCTGATGATGATGTTTAGACGAAGGTTCTTGTGTTTTTCTCTCTTCCTGTTATGTTTTCCTACTGTTATGTTTCTTTTAAGCTTCTCTCTCTCCATGTGTGAATTCAAAATAGGCACGTTAAACTTGAATGGAGCCAGGGATGATAGTAAAACAGCTGCGTTCTTTAAGCTGATGGAGCTGAAGAACATAGATGTAATGCTGCTTCAGGAAACACACAGTAGTGCAGATAATGAAAGTGACTGGAGGAGAGGATGTAATGGGGAAGTCATTCTGAGCCATAAGTCCAGCTGTAGTGGAGGAGTGGGGATTGTCTTTTCCAGGAGCTTCTTGCCTTTTTCTTGTGAAGTTGAGGAAATTATTAAAGGCTGTTTATTGAAGGTCAAAGCTCAGTTTGAAAATATTACCATAGTTTTCATCAATGTTTATGCACCAACCAAGGGGGTGGATAGACTAGCGGTACTAGATGTTTTATGTGACACTATCAGGAACTGCAGTAGTGATGAGTATTTGTTTTTAGGAGGTGATTTTAACTGTACTGAAAATCCAAAGCTGGGTAGAAACCACCAAGAGCCTCATCCTGCTTCATCACGCAGGTTCAGACAGTTGACTGAAGCTCATGAGTTGTCAGATGTGTGGAGGATGTTTTATAAAAGTCACAGGCAGTACACCTGGAGTCGCTCTAAAGACAATGTGTTATCTCTGGCCAGGCTGGACCGTCTGTTTTCTTTTAAACATCACATGAACCTTTTTAAAAGTTGTCACATTAACCCAGTGGGCTTCTCTGATCACTGTCTGGTTTTTTGCTGTGTTTTTATAAAAAATGTGCGTTTACAGAGTGCTTACTGGCATTTTAACACTGCCCTGCTTCATGACAAGGCTTTTAGAGCAGCTTTTGAATGTTTTTGGTTTACCCACAGAAAATGTAAGTCTGACTTTGCCTGTGTTCAACAGTGGTGGGATTTTGGGAAATCACAGATTAAACAGCTGTGTCAGCAGTTCACACGTAATGTCATAACCAGATCTATGAGGGACCTGGAGACTCAGGTGGTAGAACTGCAGAGTTTAGCAGATTCTACAGGAGATCGAGGGCTTTTAGATTCCCTCAAGTCTAAAAAGTCGGCTTTGGCCAACCTGCTGGGCATCGCAGCACAGGGAGCTCTGGTCAGGTCACGGTTCCTCGACATCACGCAGATGGATGCCCCCTCTCACTTCTTCTTTGGTCTGGAGAGGAAAAATGGACAGAGAAAGATTGTTCACTCTCTGCGATCCAGCAGCGGCTCTGCAATCTCAGATTCTTCTGAGATTAGGAAATTTGCAGTCAGTTTTTATAAAGATCTGTATAAGAGTGAACTAACAGACAATCCAGATGTGTGCAGCAGCTTCTTCACCGGTCTTCCTCAGGTGGATGCTGGAGCCAATGCAAAGCTGGAGGCTCCGGTATCCATTGATGAACTGCATACTGCTCTGATGAGCTTACAGAGTGGAAGAGCTCCAGGTATAGACGGTCTTCCTGTTGACTTCTATAAATCCTTCTGGTCCGTGTTGGGTGAAGACCTGTTGGAGGTTGTCATAGGCAGCCTGGAGAGAGGACGGCTGCCTCTGAGCTGCAGGAGGGCGGTCATCACTCTGCTGCCCAAGAAGGGAGACCTGCAGGAGCTGAAGAACTGGAGACTTGTTTCTCTGCTCTGCACTGACTACAAGATACTGTCCAAGGTCCTAGCCAGCAGACTCAGAGAGGTGATGGCTTCTGTCATCCACACTGATCAGACATACTGCGTGCCCGGCAGGCTGATAAGTGACAATGTCACTTTAATTCGGGATGTTTTGGAGGTCTCCAGCTCTTTGGCTGTAGACACTGGTCTGATTACAATAGACCAGGAAAAGACTTTTGACCGGGTTGAACACCAGTATATATGGCAAACTTTAACTGCTTTCGGGTTCAACTCTGGTTTCATAGCCAAGATCCAGGTTCTGTATAGTGACATTGCGAGTGTTCTGAAAATCAACGGAGGTCTGAGTGCTCCTTTCAGTGTCCAGAGGGGGGTCAGGCAGGGCTGCTCTCTGTCCGGCATGCTCTACTCTCTGGCCATCGAGCCTCTGCTCCACAAACTGAGGAATGATCTGACTGGTGTTTGTTTTCCTGACTGTGATGCCTCTTTTAAACTGTCGGCGTACGCTGATGATGTCATTGTCCTGGTCAACACACAGAGAGATATTGATGTGTTAGTGAACACTGTTAATCTGTTTGGTTGCATATCCTCTGCTAAAGTAAACTGGGGGAAGAGTGAGGCTGTCATGGTGGGGGATCGGCTGGTGGATCAACTCAGGTTACCTGGAGGTCTGGTCTGGAAAAAAGGAGGGCTAAAATACCTGGGAGTTTTTCTGGGCAATGAAATGTTCTTACAGAAAAACTGGGACAATGTCTTAGAAAAGGTCAAAGGTCGGCTCATGAAATGGAAATGGCTTCTACCTAAAATGTCCTACAGAGGTCGTGTTCTTGTGATTAATAATCTGGTCTCTTCTGCTCTGTGGCACCGGTTGGCCCGCGTTGATCTTCCAGTTTCTCTTTTATCACAGATCCAAAGGGTTTTGGTTGATTTTTTTTGGGACAGGTTGCACTGGGTACCTCAGAGCGTGCTGTTTCTTCCTAAGGAGGAGGGTGGACAAGGTCTGGTCCATCTGGCCAGCAGGGGCGCTGCCTTCTGCCTTCAGTTCATTCAGAGACTGCTCACTGGGCCCACAGACCTGGTGTGGAGGACTTTATCCTGCTGCATCCTGCAGTGGTTTGGTGGATTGGGACTGGGTTTGTCTCTGTTTCTAATGGACTCCAAGAGGTTGGACGCTTCGTCCCTGCCGGCCTTTTATAGAAGCGTCTTCTCTTTGTGGACTTTGCTGAGGAAGCAGAGGCAGGAGCAGAATGACTCTCTGTACTGGCTCCTACAGGAACCTGTACTGTTTGGAGGACTTTTGGATTGTCCCAGCTGGGGTGGACCTACTCTATCCAGACTCCTTCACACTGCAGGAGTTTCTACTCTGGGGCAGGTGGTGGAGCTGGCAGGACCTCGGTTGGATGATCCTGTTGGACTAGCTGCTCGGATGGGAGTGAGATCTACACGAGTTATAAACCAGTTACTGAAACATTGGAAACAGAAGCTGACAGGACATCAATGCCTTCTGTTAACTGACTTTTGTGATGGCGCACTGCTGCCAAACTGTATGGACCCCTATCCCACCATTGGACTGTTTCCGGATTTCAAAAACTGTTCTGGTCCTTTACTTGAGCCTGTCGACCTTGTGGGAGCCTCTTTGGAGGACGCCTCAGGAAAGACTCTGTATAAGTTGATGGTTAAAACTTTGAACCAGAACAGACTGAATGGACGCAGTGACACCCCGTGGAGGACGTATCTGGACTTAGACCCTGATGTCAAACCAGCATGGAGGTCTTTGTATAAACCTCCTTTAACAAAGAAACTTGCGGACCTGCAGTGGAGGATCCTACATGGCATTGTAGCAGTGAACTTCTTTATCTCTGTTATTAATGCTGCTGTGGAGGAGAAATGCCCCTTCTGCAGCCAAAGAGAGACGGTGTTTCACTGTTTCTCAGAGTGCTCTCGTCTGACGGCTGTTTGTGTTGTTGGAAACCATTTTTAGCAGATATGGAGAAATTTTTATGAAGCAGGTTTTTATTTGTGGTTTTAAATACACTCGCCAACAGAAGAACAAGTGTCAGATATTGAACTTTGTTTTGGGACAGGCAAAAATGGCGGTGTATGTGAGCCGCAGGAGGAAGGTGGAGGAAGAGCTGAATGTTGATGTGGTTCCTGTTTTTGTCAGAATGGTGAAGTCCAGACTACTGGTAGAGTTTAGTTTTTACAGAGCTGCTCATGACCTGGAGACTTTCCAGCTGATTTGGGGTTATGGGGGGGTGCTCTGCTCTGTAATAGATGGACAGTTGAGTTTTGGACATGTGCTGATGTAACTTTGATACCTGATAGGTGATTATATTATGTATGTGTTAATGTAGTGTATTACGTTTTTTTACAGTGTACATAGTGGATAATAAATGTTGAGTTTAAAAATCAAATCAAAGTCCCTCTCTCTCTCTCTCTCTCTCTCTCTCTCTCTCTCTCTCTCTCTCTCTCTCTCTCTCTCTCTCCCTCTCTCTCTCTCTCTCCCTCTCTCTCTCTCCCTCTTTCTCTCTTTCTCTCCCTCCCTCTCTCTCTCTCTCTCTCTCTCTCTCTCCCTCTTTCTCTCTTTCTCTCCCTCCCACTCTCTCTCTCTCTCTCTCTCTCTCTCTCTCTCTCTCTCTCTCCCTCTCCCTCTCTCTCTCTCTCTCCCTCTCTCTCTCTCCCTCTTTCTCTCTTTCTCTCCCTCCCTCTCTCTCTCTCTCTCTCTCTGTCTCTCTCTCTCTCTGGTGCTGTTGAGCCGGGGAGGAAGTGCCGATTTTGAATGTTGTGTTTACACAACTGACTAATCCTGCGTAGTATGCCTTTAAGTAGAGCACTTGAGTAAATGTACTTAGTTACTGTGTGAGAAACAGAGCTCTACATGAAGACCAGCAGAAGAAGAAGAGGCGGCACGATGCAGAGCGCTCACTAGAGTTTATTTGAGGGGAAACAGCATCACGTTTTCTTCTGTACAATATTCAACAATCACCTCCAACAGAAGCCCTCAAACTGCCCACAGACAGTGAACGCACCACGCTGCCCAGGAGAATAATCAGGGGTTTAATTGGAATAAATCGAACAGGAATTTATTGGTTTTCATGTGAAATATCAAACAGTAGAGTCGTCCTGCAGCAGCAAACAAACATCACATCCAGCTGTAATCCTACATTTCCTACACTAAGTGTAAGTTAGTGTAGGATTATATAAATATTATCTGCCATTGTTACATATTTGGGGTAATTTATATTAATATTTGGAGTGATTTATATTAATATTTAGGGTGATGTATATTAATATTTGGGGTGATGTATTAACCTATTGTAACTTATTTTCTGTTATTTCTAATTAACGTACAATTTAAAAAAATAATAATTCAATATCCACCTCTACTTAAAAAGGAAAGACAAAGAAGAACAAGTCAGATGTTGACAGAAGTTGTGAACCCTGCTGTACATTTTTTTAATATTTTAATAATAAAAAGTTAATATATTTATCTATCACATGATATCAGTATGATATTAAAGTGAAAGTGTGTCCTGTCCAGAGTCTCTGACATTACAGAATAATGGTAATAATGATAATGTTGATGACCTGCTTTATTTTTGTGTACAGTCCTGTTGAATAATAGAAGCTGTGATGAAACAGCTCAGCTGTAGGCTTGTAGAGGACAGTCACTGCAAATGTACGCAGGTCAACAGGTGGCAGAAATGCTGCTACTTTGAGCCCAGCAGAGGGCAGTGTTGACTGTGGAATGGTTCAGTGTCAATAGTCTAATACAGTGTGGAGGAGGATGCATCATGTTTATTGATATTAGATTATAATGTCTCACAGGTTATTACCATGTTGGTGCTTGTTATATATGTATATAATGCTACCAGCTTAGATCATTATTTTATACTTTTTATTCTCTCCACTTCAGTTGAAAGTGTGTGCTGACTGTGTGGCAGTGATAAATAAAGTGTTCAGAGCTTCAGTGGCGTCCTCTTGTGTTTCTAACTGGACATGTTGCAGTGGGACAGCATGTCTAACCACTATGAAGTGATGGTGGTGAACTCATTAAGCCACTTCAACAATAGAAGACATCATCAATAATACTGATTTAAGTCAAGCAGATCAGTTTATTCAACCCTGAAATATCACTTTACTGTCAGAATATTGTTCAAGTATTTTACTGATGTTAGATAATGTAAAGTATATTCACTAAACCCAAATATACATCATATATAAAACACTAAATATGATAATAATAATAGTAATAATAGTAGAGTATTATTACTTTTCCTTTCTTTTTAAATGAGTTACCAAGTTTGTTAAATGAATAATTGATCCTTTTAAATTGTATATGTGTCTGTTTTTTAATTAATTATTAAAATTATTATTATTATTGTATTTGTCCCATGTTTGATTTCAACTGCTGGCGTGGTCGTCTACTTTATTCCTGTTTCCTCTCTCATCACGTGTTACTCTGTCCATATACCTCTGTGAGGGGTCAATGTCAAGTCAAGTCAAATCAAACTTTATTTGTATAGCACATTTAAAAGAACGGACAAAAGTGCGGAACAAGCTTAAAATAGCAAAAATAAATAAATATAAAAGTAAATAACAAATAGAAATGAAAGAGCACACAATGTACACACTATACAATAGACATAATAATAATAATAATAATTAAAGAATTCTGGCTCAATAGAAGATGAAGTCAAAGTGTCAAGCTCAACCTGAATTGAAAGGCAGTGAGAAGAGGAGGGTCTTCAGCAATGACTTTAAGGTTTCTAGGGTCTGAGCAGTCCTCACATGAATAGGTGAGCTGTTCCAGAGATTAGGAGCAGCCACCACAAAGGCTCAGTCACCTCTGTTCTTGTGCCTGAATCTCAGAATATCCAAGAACATCTGGTTGGTTGACCTCAGTGCTCTAACTGGAGTATGATGATACAGGAGTTCTGCTAGATAAGGTGGTGCCAGCCCATTTAAAACCTTAAAAGCAAGCAATAAAATTGTAAAATCAATCCTAAAATGGACAGAAGGCCAGAGGAGAGAGGCCAATACTGGTGTTATTTGATCATGTTTTTTTACCAGTTAGAAGACAAGCAGCTGAATCTTGTAGTAACTGCAGACAATGAAAAGTCCAATGAAGAGGCAATAAAAAGAACATGCTCTGGTTTTAGAGTTGACCACAGTACAGAAACTGCCCTGGTCAGAGTTCAGAGATAACCATGAAGTTTCTGTTCTGGTACTTCTTGACCTCAGTGCAGCTTTCGATAAGGTTGATCATGTTATTATTCTTCAGCGCCTTGAACGCTGTTTAGGTCTTAGAGGCACTGTTCTTAACTGGTTTTCTTCTTACCTTACTGGTAGATCTTTTTCTGTTTCTGTTGGTAACTTTGAATCAGATGAAGTCAGAATTCCATATGGAGTCCCTCAAGGATCAATTCTTGGTCCTCTACTGTTTAATTTGTATATGCTCCCACTTGGGTCCATCATTCAACAATACAACATATCATATCACTCCTATGCTGACGACACACTGTTATACATCTGTTTCTGCCAACCACCTTAACCCAGTGAATGATCTCATCCAGTGCGTTACTGATGTCAAACATTGGATGGCTAAAAATTACTGACAGCTAAATGAAAACTAAACAGAGATTCTTTTAGCAGGTCTGAAGGCTTTGAGGCACCAGATTCACTCTTTGTTAACTCCCCTGTCAGTAAAACTCTGTGAGCATGTCCAAAACTTGGATGTGATTTTAGATGCTCTCAACTTTTAGAAGCACATATCTAATATCTCTCAGACTGATTTTTATCATCTTAGAAATATATCTAAAGTTAGAGCTTTCCTATCACAGTCAGATTCTGAAAAGTTGATTCATCCATTTATTTCCAGTCGACTAGATTACTGTAATGCACTTTTTGCTGGACTGGCAAAGAACTTAATACACTCCAGCTTATTCAGAATGCTGCAGACAGAGTATTAACTAAAACCAAAAGGTGTGAACACATCACTCCTATTTTAACGTGTCTTCACTGGCTCCCAGTAAAACAAAGAATTTAATTCAAAAATGTTCCTTTTTTTTAAAAACTATGCACAGCTTGGCTCCCTCTTACATCACTGACATGCTCACTGAATACACACCAGACAGACGCCTGAGATCATCAAGTAAAGGTCTCCTCACTATACGGAGAATAAACTCTAAATCAGCTCATGGTGCCTTCAGTCATTATGATCTTACTCTCTGGAATTTTCTACCACATGAACTCAGGTCTGCTACAACCGTGTCTTCTTTTAAAAGCAGACTAAAAACATCTTTTTTCACAAGCTTTAGTTAGGTTTAAAGTGTGTGGTTAACGGGCAAAACCTTCATTTTAGAATCAGTATTATTATTGTTATTCCTTTTTAATAATAATGATACCTTCTAATCCTACTCTCTTTATTGTAATTCCTTTTTACCCTCTAATTATATTTGTTGTCTTGTATGTTGATGTTTAACATCTCCTTATTTTTATTGTTTTTATGTTGCATGTTTTATATATGTATTGTTAATGTAAAGTTAAACGGTTTTGACATGTATGATCTTTACCTTTATTTTTGTTTTTAAGCACATTGAGTTTATGACTGTGGTATTAAATGTGAAAGACAGCAGCTCATCCAGTCAGCTGGACTGAATCTCCAGGTGCATTCTGGGAGTGATTGACAGCTCAGATTACATGTTTAGAAAAGATCAGGATTCCACATTTAACTGCACTTCAACTCCAGCTGAGAACAACTATTACTGATGAAATGATAATATTACAACCTGTAGATTAAATTAGATCATTAATATCATTGATTCAAGAGGAGTGGAACAACCTTCATGGGGATCAGTAAAGAGACGGAAAGAGATGCTGTAATAAGATTGATGCTTTATTAAAGGGAAAACACAAACTGTAAATGTCTCGTTAAAACAAAGAAAATACATTTTTATAGGTTTATTTATTTATAATTGCTTCAACAGAGAAAGCCTTTCAGATTTGTGTAGAATAAAAATAAAGTCACTTTCCTGGCGATGTGTTACTTTAATAAACTTTTGACATGTGGTCTGTTTGTCTTTATGCTAAGCTAAGCTAGCTGTTTCCCCCTGCTTCCACTCCTATGCTAAGCTAAGATAGCTGTTTTCCCCTACTTGCAGTCTGATGCTAAGCTAAGCTTGCTGTTTTCTCCTCCTTCCAGTCTTGATGCTAAGCTAAGCTAGCTGAACTTCATTTTGAGCAAGTGAAACTCTCTCAGTTGGCGGCGATGGTCCGGTCTATCCAGGCGCGCAGTGCTGTGACGCGGGCGTACACTGCAGGCGACATGGTATCGCAGGAGGCTCTTCCAAAGGACACGACACCAACCAGAGTCCAGGCACCAGCCTTCTGACAGACCAGAGGACCTCCAGAGTCGCCCTGAAAACAAACACACACACAAAATAAGCACACAAACAAACAAATAACATGCGTAGCTGATAGGTACATGTTAGCATGTCTATCTTCCAACATGTTGCTAATATGCTTGTTGGTGGTTAGTGTGCAGCACCCACGCTGCAGCTGGAGATTCCGTTGGCTCCGGCACAGATCATCTTGGAGGTGATAGAGCTGCTGAAGAATCGACTGCACCGCCTATTGGTCAGCAGGGGGAGGGCTGCCTGCTGCAGCCGGGTGGCAAGGTTACCTGCAACACATCAACACTTCACACTGATGTCTATACTGCCCCCAGTGGTCAAAGCACGCCATGTTTCCTGTGTTAACACTCCCTTAGTGGTCTGAGAAGCTGTACAGGTGAGATTTAACCAGGTATAAGGCACTGACAATAATAATAATAATAATAAATATAGCCGTAAGTGGCAATTTGCGGGTTCAAGCTTTTTAGCACTTAACAGAGGGAAGCAGCTCGATCAGCCAAAATTAAAAGGTGAGGTGGTGAACGAAGATGAGCAAAGTCACTTCAACTACTTTAGTTCTATTTAAAGGAGTGAGTCACCAATAATAATAATGATAGTCACTGTTGTAGTGGGTCAGGCCCCAGCAGCTGTAAAGCACTAATAATAATCATAATAAACATAATTGATGTGGATATTTTGAGTGATGGTCAGCACCTCAGTGGAGAAAAGTAGGCACGAGCCTTTGATGTCTTAAAGCTGAAAATGTTTGTTGAAGCCCTTGATCAAGGAGAACTGAAATAGCAACCATTGAAGTCTTCTGCAACTTGGATGCTGTCTCTTTCCATTCTGTCCTCTGAAGGTCTGACTCTCAGGGTCCTATCTTACGCCCGGTGCAGAGCGGCACTACGCGCAGCGCAAGTCTCTTTGCTATTTTAAGACAGACGCAGTTGTCATTTCCCCGTCCAGTGCCCACGTTGTTAAAATAGCAACGGCACTTGTGCCCATCAGTGTGCCCATCAGTGCGCCCATCAGTGCGCCAATGGGCGTGTTGGTCTAAATGTAAGGTGTGGTCAGGCGCATTGTTGGCGCGTTGCTATCTTGAGGCAGCAGAGAGCGATTGCGCCAACAAAAACCTGGTCTAAAGTCAATGGCGCAGTGTTTCACTGTTATTTTAAGGAGCGTTATCAGGACAGTAATATGCACCTACACAGGCGGCTGCACCACATACACTCTGCTTGTTACACACACAGGACACGCAGCAGCGCACAAACATGCACAAGGTAACAAATAAAAGGATTACAATGTGAAAGATTATTATTGTGTATATTAATATATTTTAAAAAATACATGTCATAATGCTCAGTCATAATATTTATAGAATTAACTAATCGCAGCAATGATGGATTAAATTGTTGAATTATTTGACCAAATTGTGTAATCATGTAGGTATTTAAACAGACGGACAACAACGGATCAGACACAGATCGACTTTCCTGCTGCATCAGTACATGATGACATGAGGAAATAAATGAGGTGAAAACAATAATTAAACTAACGAAGGAAATAAATCTGCACAGCTTCTAGCTGCTTCCAGCAGCAGGATCAGCACCTTGGAGAGCTCATCAAGTCCTGATAACTGTGTTGATGATTCTTTACATGATTAAAATTAATTCTTTATTTTTTGAACAATATTCAACAAGTATTCTTTAACATTTTTGAGGTTACAATGATCAAGATTCTATACTTTCAACAATTAAAACCTGCTGATTTGACTTGATACTCCCTGACTGAACAAAACGATTTTAAAGAATCCAAAGCTGTAATTAAAATAATAAACCTTTTCAAAAACCAAACGAAGACAAATTTGCAACAAATGAATGAACAGGATCTTAAACTGGTGATCTGGGACCACGGGAGGGTCCAGGAGCATGTTACGCTGAAAACACACCCATGATTAATTAGGAGACTATGGACAACCCCTTTGAACCGTGCACCTGGCGCAGCGACCATTTTTCCACCATTAAAATAGCAAAAGTGGATTTGGACTCACCCTCAATGCCATAGCGCCATGCGCTTCAGACCATGCGCTTTAGATCGTTAAAATAGGGCCCAGAGGCTTTAACCTAAGCAGATCAGCCTACACTATGAAAAATTTGTCTAATTGGTTCATTAGTTTCTAAACAAGGAAGTGCATTTTACCCGTGTTAGTTCAGGTCACGTTGCATGGAACTTCAGGTCACTGTCAGCACATTCTGGCTACACATTCACCTATCTTTGTTGTCTAGGAAGGCCCCCTCCGACCTTGGTAACCACGGTAATGCTGATTTACCCTTTATCAGAGAGGCCTCTGCCTTCCCCAAAACATCAAAGAGGGTTCTGGAGTCTCAAAGAGAGGAGAGAATTGTCTCCTTTCTACTTAAGAATTACAGTGTGACCTCAAGGCACCATTATTATCAGGCCTCAATAAGCAGGAATGAGACTTTTAAAATGTACAATTAGTAACTAGCCCAGGCTTGACCCGATGTAACCCAATTTGTAACCCCTAAAGATGGAAAATTCCATAACAATAATAATAATAATTAAGTCACCGTTGCTGCTGGTCCAGCCCCAGCCGGTGGTCATGCACGTTATGCCTGCAGGGAAGTTGTCTGTGGTCTCGGCCAAGCACACGGGGGAAACACGCCTGTTTATCTGGGCGGGTCTGGCCAGCTTGATGAGCTGGATGTCGTTGTTAAAGAGGGTGGGGCTGTTGTAGTCGGGATGTGTGAATACCTGACAGGAAATTACATCATTAGCTGGTGAACGCGCAGGAGTTCACGAGACATGATGAAGTCCTGCTGCTTGTTGCTCACCTTGCCGACCCTGATCTTCTGGACGTCCTCGGTGGAGGAGCGGTCATGTGCTCCAAGAACCACAAGGTCAGACTCCCTGCGGAAAATCATGTGAATGAAATCGGCCAATAAAAAATCACCTGAGAAACACCTGAGCAACAGGAGGCGGAGCCTAATGTCAGCTGCTGGCTGAAGCTCATATTCAGAAGAGGAACACTGATCATACAGCAGGTTTAACTGAGCAGCAGATTGAGTTCAGCTGTCAAACTGTCTTTATTTAAACATTTATAAAGTTTAAAATTGCGTTTAAACATTGGTTGACAGGACAGGTGAGGGTTAAAGGTTGAAGGTTAAAGATTGTTGGTGTTTACCTGGCGGAACAGTGAGCAGCGGTTACCACCCAATTCTGGTTGATGAGGGAGCCTCCGCAGAAGAAACCACTGACCTGAAACAATCACATGTTCATGAATACAACTCATCTGTGTGTGTGTGTGTGTGTGTGTGTGTGTGTGTGTGTGTGTGTGTACCTGCAGGGCCACCTGCCAGGGCCAGGAGTGAGGCTTTGCCTCCTTGCCGTTCACGATATCAGAGTAACCACTGATGTCGGGGGGGATGGCGGGAGTGCCGCAACCTGGTGACATCATTGCATCATCATAATGACATAACAACAACATGAGTCAGGAAGTTTGTTCCTGATCTTTGCGAACAGTCGACACAAAACACCTCGAGTCACATTTTCAGTAAGAAACGATTGTTAATAAGATCAATACTTTTAAAGTGATCAGCCAATAAACACGGATCGATCTCAGACTGTGTCCAGTTATCTTCAGTCACTTATAAAAATCATTTTATCTTCATGAAGTCTTACGGCCTCACCACCCTGCACACGTGGGATCTCTTGTGATGTGGGAAGCTGAGCAGGATGGGGCCTGGTTAGTACTTGGATGGGAGACCTCCTGGGAATACCAGGAGCTGTGAGCTGTCTCTCTCCTCTCTCCTCCTGTTGCTTTCGGCAGGTATTTCTGCCTCCAGAGCTGCTCAACACCCACTGCTAGAATTATTATTATTAGTCTTATTATGATTATTACCATTATTATTACTATACATCTCTATGTGGAACTTGCATTGTTCTCTCTCTCCTCTCAACCGGTCGGTAGATGATGGCTGCCCACCCAGAGCCGCTAAATATTAAATCTATAAATAAATATAATAGTTGTAAATTAAAAACAAGCAGCTCAGTCTACCCAGCATGCTTCACTCCCTCAGCTGTCTTACCGTAGGCGGCGCCGACGAAGGCGAAGCAGGAGAGGATCCACAGGAAGACCATGGCTCGAACATGAAAGCTCCGTCTGAGAGACGAACCTTTATACAGACGAGGAGTGACGGGATTGGACAGGAGGGACGTGTGTGTGTGTGTGTGTGTGTGTGTGCGCGCGCGCGTGTGTGTATTTCTATGGTGCAACCACTGTTCTGTGTAATTAACTGAGAAGATGTGCAGGAGGATCTTGTGAAACATATTTATGTAAAAGTCTCTGATGTCTGTTGTGAAAACTTCCACAGTTAAACGTGTGACAGTAGTTTTGTGTCATTGAAGTTTTCATCAAACTGCAGCCGTCTGTGGTTTGCAAATGTATAAGTGAGTCACTGAGAAGGACTTGTAGTGATATGTGGCTGATCAAGTTTGTAATTATTGGGTTTGATCAGTTATTGTGACAGTATTATTGATGTTAAAGCCATCTTACAGCAGTAGTGAGCAGACTGGTGGTGAAGTAATCTATCATTATAAATAAAACTTTTAACGTTTTTATAAACTTGTTAACTAAAACTGTCTTGTTTGTATTTTTGTACTTTTGGTATTTTTGTTGGGATCCTACTCTGTTTCAGCTTGGTGTTATTTAGGCGAAGCTACGAGCTGCTGCATATTCTAAAATAAATGGCTTGTGCCACAGCCATGTCAGTGTTTAATATAAACCTCACATTGCCAGTCTTTGCACCGTAAGACATGATGGGTACATGTGGTTGAGTTTCTGGGGACATAATGAAGCATTCATTCTGCACTATGCAGAAGATGCCTCATGCACTTGGAATTGTGCATGGTGGTGGAACCAGAAGTGCATAGTTACTCTGTGGTGAAGAGTGGTATCTTGAGGAGAAGTATGGTGGGCTAGTCTCTGGTTTATGTAAATTTAAATGAGTTTGAAAGGGCTCAGATGAGAGCTTAAAAGGAAGAGAAAAATGGGATGAGAAAGGCCAAGCTGGTTGGTTTTGCTTTGTTTGAGGTTAAATCTGAGGATATCTGGGGAGCGGAGAGAAATGTCGGAGAGGCGTGCCGTGATGGGTCGTAATTAGATGCAGTGGTGGTGAATTCTGATCACCGTAAACAGAAGAATGCTAGGAGGAACATAGATTTGAGGGTTGAGTCAATGGATGGGGATAAATATCCTTCATGGACAGTTTGGATACAACGAGTGAGGAGGTCTGCTGTCACGGGTAAATGTTTCAGTGCAAGCTGAGGTTTTGCCTTTCTTAAGCTTTTGATTACCATGTTGATGTGGGGGTGCGAAATGGAGGGGGCTGGAGCTCTGGAAAACAGTTTGATGAAGAAGTTTATACCACTCAGGTATACTTGAATAGCAAATGTTCTGATTCTGAGAACCGAGTGGGCGTGAAAGAGTTTTAGGAGTGAGACTATTTATGATTGCTTGTTGCAACGTGGTGACGAGACAGAGAAGCTGAGGGTTCAGGTGAAGATTGTGGCTAAAAACGGAGGGACCAGTGTCAGATAAAGACCTCAGTCTGCTGCCAAGGATTTGAATTTCTGAAATGAGAAACGGGAGAGGGAGTCAGCGATGGAATTTTTGTAGCCTGGAACATGGGCGTTGTGGATGATGAAGTGGTGTTGGGCTGAGATTAGGGTCAGACTGCTGATGAACTACATGATGTGTAGTGATTGTGAGCGACCTCTGTTTATGATATTGACAGCGGTGTGGTTGTCTGAGGGGAGGAGGATAACTTTTTGGACCACTCATAGTCCCAAAGAAGGCCAGTGATGACTATGGGGTATGGATTGTCGAGCGCTGAGGGAGCAGAGGGCAAGGACAGTTCCACTGGCCAATCTGAGGTGAACCATCTACCACCATAGTAACCACCGAATCTGATGGAGGAAGCCGCATCAGTGTACAGTTGGATGTCTTCGTGCTGAGTTATGTTGTCATCATAAAAAAAGGAAATGCTGTTCCGAGAGGAAGGGAAGTCAGGCCACATTCTGAGCTCCATTTTACAGGCGTCACCCAGGACTATGAAATGGTGGAGGGATGGGACGGCAGCAGAAAGGGACAGTAAGTGGGAGAAGAAGGATCACCCTTGAGGGATGATGTGGATGGCAAAATTCAGGTGTCCTAGTAGGGAGAGAAGCTGGCGCTTGGTATATCGGAATGCAAGGTTGTTAGGTGTCACATCTTGCCTGGACTTTGGGGTTTTTTTTGGTCTTATGTTGTGTTCTGTGGGGTCTCCTTGTTTTGCATGTCTGTTTAGTCCCTCGGTTCATAAGGGTTTTCTTGTATGATTTGGGTGGTGGGTTTTAGAGGACTGCATCATTAGTTTGTTGGGTTGTGTGCTTGGGTTTGTGTTTATGGTTGGTTTTGGATGGGTTAGTGTAGATGGCATTGAGTTTGTTTTCTGGGTTTTTGTTCTGTTTCCCTTGTGTGTTCATGTACTCCTCCACACCTGCCCACCGAACGAGAGCTGGTTGTGGGGGTACCGGACACTGGAGCCACCAGCTGATCCGGAGGTCGGCATGTGAATCGCACCGCTTCACTCCCATGCCATCCCAGCCGTCCTGGGCTGAAGTTGTTCATCACAATGAAGGAGGAATTTGGTTATGGGGAAAGTTTCTCCACCACCTCCTTTAACTCTCTCTAACTGCTTCATATCCCTGATGGATGAAGCTCCGGTCCATCCTGGTTATGTCCCTGCAGTCCCACTCCAGCTCTGGCCCCTCCTGTCACTGCTGTGTCTCCTCCTCTTGTGGCCAGTGCAGACTGGGTGGCTCGTGACTCCACGACTGGGACAAAGCACCGTAGGATGCTCGGGTGTTCTTCCTCAACCTGAGCCACCTCGCTCCTGCACATTTGTGCAGACCTTCCAACCTGAAACGCTGTCCTCATTGCAGATGTAACACCCGCTTCCCAGTCCAGGTAGCACGCGCACTTCACCTCCTCGTCCTCTCATGCCCCCCACCACATTAATAATCAGACATCCGTTTCATTAACGCTATTACTCCCTATTTCCCTGGTGCACCGTCATTTTCTCCACCTCCTGAATTTGCGAGAGAGCTGCTTTCAGTGGATCTTCATCTCTCTGATATTAAAACATGTCTTCAGATGGCGTCTCAGGGTCGCTCAGGTTGTTGGCAAACTTGCAGTGTTTTCTAACTGCAGATATTAATCCTCAGGACTCCACCAGTAGCCTACTTGTGTCCAGAAAAGAGCTTGTAAAGTCTGACTTCCTGTCTGTACTGTACATTGATGCACCTGATGTGTGTTGGCCTTTAGACTTCAGATCTGTGGACACCTTTAAAAAGCAGCAGAAGACCCACCTCTTTACACCGGCCTTTGAGCAGTGTTCTTTCTCTCTATTTTATATATGATCTTTATATTGTGTCTCTTTTTGGTCTTTCTTTGTTTTACTTCAGCCTGACTGCAGCAATTCTATTGAAATGAATAGATTTAGTTTGTTGTGAGGTCGCAGTATCACAGTGACAACAGCTGCTGTTTTGTAACAGAAGGTCAAGTCAGATTTTAAAAAAACAATTACAAGAAGAATAAAATGTCTGCTTCTGTAAATGTGTTCCAGTAATGTGACAGTTTGACATTAAACCCTGAAGAGTTTTGGTTTAGAAGAGACGAGGATCAGGATGAAATAGTATCAAATAAATAAAGTGGCTGCTTGTTGTGAGGTTGATAAAGTGTTCAGCAGCAGCTTTCATGTCTTCTGGACTTTAAATGTGTGTAAAATTCACATGAAGGCAGCCGTTGGGACACCTTGTGGCATTTTGAAATGTGGCGACACTCGTATAAAGTTCCTCATTTAACAAACCTCACCTGTGAGAAGCTGCTGACCGCTTTAACTTGTGAAAGACGTTTCAGATGTGAAACAGCTTCCTGTGGCTTTTCTGCTGAGGCTGAACTGACGATGCTGAAGGTAAAAGCTGTTCAAACAGGTGATGTCAGTAAAGAGAA
>NC_058116.1:33620000-33655000 GCF_914725855.1 Thunnus albacares | reverse complement strand
CTCTCTCTCTCTCTCCCTCTCCCTCTCTCTCTCTCTCCCTCTCTCTCTCTCTCCCTCTCTCTCTCTCTCTCTCCCTCTCTTTCTCTCTCTCCCTCTCTCTCTCTCTCTCTCCCTCTCTTTCTCTCACTCCCTCTCTCTCCCTCTCCCTCTCTCTCTCCCTCTCCCTCTCTCTCTCTCCCTCTCTTTCTCTCACTCTCTCTCAGCATCACGTTTTCTTCTGTACAATATTCAACAATCACCTCCAACAGAAGCCCTCAAACTGCCCACAGACAGTGAACGCACCACGCTGCCCAGGAGAATAATCAGGGGTTTAATTGGAATAAATCAAACAGGAATTTATTGGTTTTCATGTGAAATATCAAACAGTAGAGTCGTCCTGCAGCAGCAAACAAACATCACATCCAGCTGTAATCCTACATTTCCTACACTACGTGTAAGTTAGTGTAGAATTATATAAATATTATCTGCCATTGTTACATATTTGGGGTCATTTATATTAATATTTGGAGTGATTTATATTAATATTTGGGGTGATGTATTAACCTATTGTAACTTATTTTCTCTTATTTCTAATTAACGTACAATTTAAAAAAATAATAATTCAATATCCACCTCTACTTAAAAAGGAAAGAAAAAGAAGAAAGTCAGATGTTGACAGAAGTTGTGAACCCTGCTGTGCATTTTTTAATATTTTAATAATAAACAGTTAATATATTTATCTATCACATGATATCAGTATGATATTAAAGTGAAAGTGTGTCCTGTCCAGAGTCTCTGACATTACAGAATAATGGTAATAATGTTAATGTTAATAACATCTGTTGCGGAAATTTTCTCTCGAGAAAGAAGGCACATGGAGACATAAAGAAAGCATTAAACATTGTTACTTGTTGAAGCAGTTGTAAACACTGTACAATCCATCACATCATCAGTAACAATTATACAAATGTCCAAACACAAACAAAAATACAATCATCTTGTATTTTTGGAGAGAAAGCATGTTGTTCAGCTGGCCCTTTCCCTAAAGCCAGCCCTTTCTCTAAAGATTGTGAACTCAAACTAGACAGCTTTATACCTCTCCAGAAGCAAAGCTAAAGACAGTCTGGTCCCTAAATGGACACTTCCACAAACCGTTACACCTTCTTACAAACAAGTATGGTCTCTAAAACAGTAGGCTTAAGACAAAGATATCTCTAGCTAACCCCAGAGGTCAGCAAGCAACCCTCAGATAGAAACAGGTTCAAGAGTTCAACTAGCCTAGGAGTAGGATTTCTTCACCAACATGTGTCCCCAAAATGACGATGACATTACATCACATTCAGTTGATAACAAACATTGACTCCTTAGTTTGAAAACATTTGTAACATATATACAAAAGATTTATAAAATGATAACCTACTATTCAATTTTCTTTCACATTCCCTCCTTTTATCATTTGATAATCCTTTGTGCATATCAGAACTCAAGAGATCCCAAACTCAATACATTTTCCTTGAAACCTAAACACCTAAACACTTAATCATCATTACATTGCAACAAAAACACTACATCTGATGTAAAATTAAACCTCTTTCAACACATTCCAAAAAGGTAAACATGAGATCCCCTTTTGACAACCCACAAATCCTTGACTCTTCTTACATTAAGACATTCTCAAACATGAAACTGCATGTATTATACAACACTCAGTGTACAATAACTAGATGAAAAGTGTCCCATGATGATGAACAATGTCCCTTGCTCTGATGTTTCTCCTTGTCCCAGAGTCATATACCTGGGTTCGATAGTGACGATCTTACCAAACCTCTCAACACTGTCCCAGAAACTTGATTTTGCTTGTCCCAGCCTTGTGAGAACAACTCTTGCAGTCAGAGTTCAAGCAGGCTCTTCTCAGAACCAGTCTTGCTCAGACCCTTGCAGCCACCAGCTTATAGCAAGTGTTGAATCGAGTCCTTTTGTCCTTGTATTACACCAGGCTTATCCACACGACCCTCCTGGTCCTTCCTGTGGCTTTCTCACAGCCCTGGTGCCCCGAAGCAGCTTCAGTTTTGCTGTCCAAACTCAGTTCAGTGTCGTTCATGACCACATGCCTTCATGTGAAGGAGTTGGGGGAACTGCTGCACAGGGTTATTTTAGACCCTGCCTGTGTGTAGGCCTCTCTGCTTACTCTGTCCCACAAAACCTTTCAAAGTGACTTGACACTCGATGACGTCTTCAACAGTCCCATTTCATCCAACCAAACTGTCCAAAACTCAAACACAGTCAATTAATAACAACATCACAGTTGAAACACGACTTAAAGACAGTTGAAACACGTGTGGGCCGAAGCTACAGCATGTCATGTCTACCCTTTTAACACACATCATGTTTAACCGTGCAATGCAACAACAAAACAGTCATACACAAATTCTATATCAGAGTTGTAGGTCTCTTCAGTTCCTCACTGATTCCCTCCTGTGTTCCATAATCTAAGCACATCTCCATCATCAGAAAGAGCCTAATCATGTGATGCATCAATAAAACAAACCCTTGTACAACCACTTAAACACAAACAATATTCAATAACTTTGGTTTCTTACTTAAGACCTATTTTTTTATCTCAGATTCCTAAGAGAAGCATGTTGTAGACTCCCATATTGAGGAAATCCTGAATTCTTATGCCACTTTGGCAACAGAGCCATCATAACTCACTTTTCTTTTCTTTTTTTCTTTTTTTTAAATGTTTTTTCCACTTTTCCTTTACTCTCCCGAGTTTAACAACTTATTGCTAACATTTGCTTTGGAAAGTTAAATCTTTTCTGAACTCTCCTCTCATTAACTTCTTTGCAGGTAGGAGCTGCAGACACATACCCGCACAGCAAAATGCAGTAACTCAAACAAAGAAAAACAGTACTGTACAGCACGGACTCGAACCGTACTAAGCGCTTCTTAACAATTTACGCAGGCTCACATATTGATAGAACTCTGATCTCACCTCGTATTTTAGGCCTTTTTGGGGACTCTAACCCCTTTTATTTCTATGGCTTTTAGTTCCGCAGGCTCACATATTGATGGAACTCTGATCTCACCTCGTATTGTACGCAGGCTCACGTTTGTTGTTCCCGGTCTTACCTCGCACTTTTAGCCCAGGGGACTCTAACCCCTATTAGCTTTAATCAAGGACTTTAACCTTGAAAGGGACCCTGGCAGCGGACTCTAACCCTGCCTCTTTTCTGTGCACTTTTTAGGCAAGAGAACACTTTTCTCTCACTTTAGGCAAATTCCCTAGGAATTCCCTCTCTAAGCTTAGAGTATCTATGACGCCATTAAAACTTCAACAACCACCAATGCATGCCTTCGAACTAAACTCCCTTCCTTTCCTAAAAATTTTGGAAGCAAATAACAAATGCAATTTCCACAGAATTAATCACAATTACCAACAAACCAAAGATTGCTTACCACTGTCCCCATTTCCTGGAAGGTGACCCCAGCCTTCTCGCAAAAAGACCCTAACTTACATAGGTCCCCGAGGTTTCTGCAATCTTCTAGGATCAGTCCTGGCCACTGGACAGGTCAACTCTCCCAGGAAAAAGGCCAGTGGGTTAGCATCCCGGACGAGCCCCCAAATGTTATGGAAATTTTCTCTCGAGAAAGAAGGCACATGGAGACATAAAGAAAGCATTAAACATTGTTACTTGTTGAAGCAGTTGTAAACACTGTACAATCCATCACATCATCAGTAACAATTATACAAATGTCCAAACACAAACAAAAATACAATCATCTTGTATTTTTGGAGAGAAAGCATGTTGTTCAGCTGGCCCTTTCCCTAAAGCCAGCCCTTTCTCTAAAGATTGTGAACTCAAACTAGACAGCTTTATACCTCTCCAGAAGCAAAGCTAAAAACAGTCTGGTCCCTAAATGGACACTTCCACAAACCGTTACACCTTCTTACAAACAAGTATGGTCTCTAAAACAGTAGGCTTAAGACAAAGATATCTCTAGCTAACCCCAGAGGTCAGCAAGCAACCCTCAGATAGAAACAGGTTCAAGAGTTCAACTAGCCTAGGAGTAGGATTTCTTCACCAACATGTGTCCCCAAAATGACGATGACATTACATCACATTCAGTTGATAACAAACATTGACTCCTTAGTTTGAAAACATTTGTAACATATATACAAAAGATTTATAAAATGATAACCTACTATTCAATTTTCTTTCACACATCAGGACTAATTATTTTATTATCTGCATCAGTCTGTATCTTATCATTTTAATGTACACAATTGTGGAAGTAAGATCATTGCTCCTTTGCTTTGCTACTCGTGTGTGTCATTGGGAAAAGGAATGTACTCTAGGAGGCCCACTCCTCTCCTTCCATCCTGGCAGAGGTCCAAATAAGGTAATATTCTGAGTCTCAAAATAAGCAAATATGGTTTGGGGGTCTTGGTTTCTTAGGGAAAGATGACTCTCACATATATGGTAAATAGACTGTACTTGTGTAGCACCTTTCTAGTCTTCCAACCACTCAAACACACACATTCATACACTGAATGGGTACGGGGCTACCATGTAAGGTCTCAACCTGCCCATCAGAGGAAATATAATCATTCACACACTGATGGTGCAGCCATCAGGTGCAGTTTGGGGTTCAGTATCTTGCCTAAAGACATTTCGACATGGAGCCGGGAATCAAACCTCCGACCCTCTGATTAGTGGACGACCCGCTCTACCTCCTGAACCACAGCTGCCCCAGTATGTAGAAGTATATCTCGAGGCCATTGGCTGTAATCATATAAGCTGATACATTGACCAATCACAGATCATTTCTCTGTTCTCTGGAACTATAATAGATCAGGTTTGCTCTTTGTTCGTTGAGACAAGCTGATGCAAATCTTTGTGTGTTCTGTCTCCTTATTGTACAATAATAATTTATAATCTTCAACCCAACAGTGTTTTGGATATTATTTCATATGTGTGTTTAATGTTTCCAGACGATTTCCACGACAATATACATACATATACGTGAGCTCACTGTAAAGTCACCAAACCTGCCAGATATTAGATATTAAGTCCCTGTAGGAATATTATATCAGGAATAATATAATATTAGGAATATTATAGGAATATTTCAGCATGCAGGGTTTGAACCATACAGTGAGTGAAGTAGTTGCTTTATATTGATTGTTGTTGATGACCTGCTTTATTTTTGTGTACAGTCCTGTTGAATAATAGAAGCTGTGATGAAACAGCTCAGCCGTAGGCTTGTAGAGGACAGTCACTGCAAATGTACGCAGGTCAACAGGTGGCAGAAATGCTGCTACTTTGAGCCCAGCAGAGGGCAGTGTTGACTGTGGAATGGTTCAGTGTCAATAGTCTAATACAGTGTGGAGGAGGATGCATCATGTTTATTGATATTAGATTATAATGTCTCACAGGTTATTACCATGTTGGTGCTTGTTATATATGTATATAATGCTACCAGCTTAGATCATTATTTTATACTTTTTATTCTCTCCACTTCAGTTGAAAGTGTGTGCTGACTGTGTGGCAGTGATAAATAAAGTGTTCAGAGCTTCAGTGGCGTCCTCTTGTGTTTCTAACTGGACATGTTGCAGTGGGACAGCATGTCTAACCACTATGAAGTGATGGTGGTGAACTCATTAAGCCACTTCAACAATAGAAGACATCATCAATAATACTGATTTAAGTCAAGCAGATCAGTTTATTCAACCCTGAAATATCACTTTACTGTCAGAATATTGTTCAAGGATTTTGCTGATGTTAGATAATGTAAAGTATATTCACTAAACCCAAATATACATCATATATAAAACACCAAATATAATAATAATAATAGTAATAATAGTAGAGTATTATTACTTTTCCTTTCTTTTTAAATGAGTTACCAAGTTTGTTAAATGAATAATCGATCATTTTAAATTGTATATGTGTTTGTTTTTTAATTAATGAATTAATTTTATTGTATTTGTCCCATGTTTGATTTCAACTGCTGGCGTGGTCGTCTACTTTATTCCTGTTTCCTCTCTCATCACGTGTTACTCTGTCCATATACCTCTGTGAGGGGTCAATGTCAAGTCAAGTCAAATCAAACTTTATTTGTATAGCACATTTAAAAGAACTGACAAAAGTGCGGAACAAGCTTAAAATAGCAAAAATAAATAAATATAAAAGTAAATAACAAATAGAAATGAAAGAGCACACAATGTACACACTGTACAATAGACATAACAATAATGATAATAATTAAATAATTCTGGCACAATAGAAGATGAAGTCAAAGTGTCAAGCTCAACCTGAATTGAAAGGCAGTGAGAAGAGGAGGGTCTTCAGCAATGACTTTAAGGTTTCTAGGGTCTGAGCAGTCCTCACATGAATAGGTGAGCTGTTCCAGAGATTAGGAGCAGCCACCACAAAGGCTCAGTCACCTCTGTTCTTGTGCCTGAATCTCAGAACATCCAAGAACATCTGGTTGGTTGACCTCAGTGCTCTAACTGGAGTATGATGATACAGGAGTTCTGCTAGATAAGGTGGTGCCAGCCCATTTAAAACCTTAAAAGTAAAAAAATAAAATTGTAAAATCAATCCTAAAATGGACAGAAGGCCAGAGGAGAGAGGCCAATACTGGTGTTATTTGATCATGTTTTTTTTACCAGTTAGAAGACAAGCAGCTGAATCTTGTAGTAACTGCAGACAATGAAAAGTCCAATGAAGAGGCAATAAAAAGAACATGCTCTGGTTTTAGAGTTGACCACAGTACAGAAACTGCCCTGGTCAGAGTTCAGAGATAACCATGAAGTTTCTGTTCTGGTACTTCTTGACCTCAGTGCAGCTTTCGATAAGGTTGATCATGTTATTCTTCTTCAGCGCCTTGAACGCTGTTTATGTCTTAGAGGCACTGTTCTTAACTGGTTTTCTTCCTACCTTACTGGTAGATCTTTTTCTGGTCAATTCTTGGTCCTCTACTGTTTAATTTGTATATGCTCCCACTTGGGTCCATCATTCAACAATACAATATATCATATCAGTCCTATGCTGACGACACACTGTTATACATCTGTTTCTGCCAACCACCTTAACCCAGTGAATGATCTCATCCAGTGCGTTACTGATGTCAAACATTGGATGGCTAAAAATTACTGACAGCTAAATGAAAACAAAACAGAGATTCTTTTAGCAGGTCTGAAGGCTTTGAGGCACCAGATTCACTCTTTGTTAACTCCCCTGTCGGTAAAACCCTGTGAGCATGTCAAAAACTTGGATGTGATTTTAGATGCTCTCAACTTTTAGAAGCACATATCTAATATCTCTCAGACTGATTTTTATCATCTTAGAAATATATCTAAAGTTAGAGCTTTCCTATCACAGGCAGATTCTGAAAAGTTGATTCATGCATTTATTTCCAGTCGACTAGATTACTGTAATGCACTTTTTGCTGGACTGGCAAAGAACTTAATAAACTCCAGCTTATTCAGAATGCTGCAGACAGAGTATTAACTAAAACCAAAAGGTGTGAACACATCACTCCTATTTTTTTTTTTTTTAACTTTATTGCCTTTATCAAACTTGCAGGCAATACAAACACAAACATACATTCAATACAAATATACACAACCTAACCCTCCCATAGGAGGCTACAAACAAACAGACAAATAAAAACAAAAACAAAACCAATTACACCAACTGAGACAGCAACAACAAAAAAAAAAAAACAAAACAAAACAGACAAACAAAAAGGTCACCTTGTCATTAAATGTTATACCGCAATTCTTGGTTGTGCAGGGTCAAAGTAGATGATATAGAATTGTACATTACATTTAAGGTGTTAGCATAATTTCAGTCCCAGAATGACTAGGGCCCATCTTCTTATGAATAGTGGTACTTTAAACTGTAAAATAGCAGTCATATTTTCCATGGTATGTATCTGCTTAATCTTCTGTATCCATTGAGCTTTTGTGGGTGCACATGGCTGCATCCAATTAACAGTAATAATTTTCTTCGCAGTCATTAACAGAATATGTAACATATAGCATTTGTCCTTAGAGAGCAAGTTTTCTGGTATCTTCTCCAGTAAGAAAATTAAAGGGTCCAGAGGGATATCAACTCTGAAGACAGTGTCCAATTCTTCTTTAATGTGTGTCCAAAAGGTTTCTATCACTGGGCAGTCCCAGAATATGTGGGCATGATCCCCAACCATGCCACAGTTCCTCCAGCAAGTGTTGGGGGTATTACTTGAAAACTTTGACACCTTGAGAGGTGTTCTGAAAAATCTCAATTTCACTTTCCAGTCAAATTCTTTCCACATTTGGCTCCCAATACCTTTATGACTTGCTAAACATATATTTTCCCAAGCTTCATCTTCTATAATTGCATTGAGTTCTAATTCCCACTCACTTTTAATATGTAAGGTATTGTCTGAAGTGTCTTTCAAAAGATTCATGTAGATATTTGACACTTGATGTTTTGATGATACCTTATGTTGAGAAATCTCTATAAAATACCTTTCAACCTCCATTGGATCTCTTTTTATAACATCCCAGTCTGTGTGTCTAGTGAGGTAACTTCTTATCTGCATGAATCTAAACAAGTCATTTTTAGGTAGATCAATTTTTTCCTGGTGTTGTGAAAATGATCTTAGTGTGTTGTTTTCAAACAATTGGTCAATGCTGACCAGACCCTTTTCTGCCCATCTCCTAAATGCCAAGTCTGTCAATGATGGGAGAAAATCAAAGTTTCCCAAAATAGGCATTACCCTTGATAAAGCCACAGAGCCTTTTATTTGTTTTTGTATAGTGTTCCAAATCTTTAGTGTGTGTTTAACCCATATATTGTCTATTTTTATTTCCTTCTGAGCCCTTTGGTCAAGAAAGGGAAGCACAGACAATGATATCCCTGTCAAAGAATTCTGTTCAATGGATAGCCATCCAGTTTCTTTGGCTTTGGTCATCCATATCACTATCGCCCTGAGTTGGGCTGCCCAATAGTACATTTTAAAATTAGGTAATCCCAGCCCACCCCTTTTTTTGCTTGCCATCAGTATTTTTAAGCGTATTCTTGGTCTTCTATTTTGCCAAATAAATTTTGAAATGCATTTTTCAAGACACTTAATTATTGATTGTGGAACAGGAACCTGTAAAGATTGAAATAAAAAGAGAAGCCTAGGTAAAACATTCATTCTTACTGACTCTATTCTGCCAAACAGGGACAGAGGTAGCACATCCCATCTGCTTATATCTTGGTTGATCTCTTTAATTAGTTTGTCATAATTACAATGGAAAAGCTGTGATGGCTTCGGTGTCAGAATGACTCCTAAATATCTAAACCCATTTTTGGATTTCCTAAACGATACTATATTATCTAATTGTTGGGGCCATTCACCACTTATCATCGTTGCTTCTGATTTGCTGGTGTTTATCTTATATCCAGATATTTCACTGTATTTTTGTAAACTATCTAAGAGTGCAGGGATTGAATCCATGGGCCAATCTATGAATAACAATATGTCATCAGCAAATAGAGCTAATTTGTGTTGACTCCCTCCGTCATCGGGGATGCCCAATATGAGAGGGTTTGATCTTATTAGTTCTGCCAGTGGCTCTATGCTTAAGGCAAATAAAGAGGGAGATAAGGAGTCTCCTTGGCGAGTGCCACGACTCAGTGGGAAAAAGTCTGAGCAATACCCATTTACTCTTACTCTAGATTTAGGGTTTTTGTAAAATAGACAAATCCAGTTAATAAATGTGTCGTTGAAGCCCATATGTCGGAGAGTCTGTTGTAAGAAAGACCAGCAGACCCTATTGAACGCTGTCTGTGCGTCTAGGCTGAGAAGCATTGAAGGAGTGCTCCTAACATTATCAACACCATGTCAGTTATTGATAAATCCAGTTTGATCAGGCTTTACCAGCTTATGTATGATTCTCTGAATTCTTTTTGCTATTATTGAAGTAAGGATTTTAAAATCAACACACAAAAGGCTGATGGGGCGATATGATTCACATAGGGTCGGGTCTTTATTTTCTTTGTGTATAACACTTATAATTGCCTCTGACCAAAATGCAGGTGCTTGTCCTTCTTTTAATGCATAGTTATAAACCTTGCACAAAATTGGAGTCAGCTCACCTACAAAGGTTTTATAATATTCCCCTGAGAAACCATCGGTTCCAGGAGATTTGTTATTTTTAAGTTGTGAAATAGTATCTTTTTTTTTTCTTCTTCTGTAATTGGCATTGACACCATATCAGCCTCTTCTGATGTAAGTTTAGCTAGGTTGATGGATCTAAAAAAAGACTCCATCTTTCATTTCTTTGTGGGTCTGACTGTTCCTCATATAATTTTCTATAGTGTGTGGCAAAGGCCTTTGCGATGTCTGTGGGTCGTGTTAGGATTTCACCATTATCTGGGCATTTAATTTTGTGAACTGCCCTGCTACTTTGCGCTTTCCGCAGTTGGAATGCTAGTGGTCGGCTTGCTTTATTCCCCATTTCGTAGTATTTTCTATTTATAAATCTTAAAGCCCCTTCCGTTTTGTAAGTTAATAGGTCATCCAATTCTTTCCTTGTCTCTTTCAGAGCATGTAAAGTTTCTTCTTTGTTAGATTGTTGATGTTCTCTTTCTAGTTGCTTTATTTTTTCTTCTAGCTTGTTCTGACCATTCAACCTCTGTTTTTTTAATCTAGAGGAAATTGCAATAATACAACCCCTCATCACAGCCTTAGCCCCCTCCCATAAAGTTACCGGAGAAATTGTGTCGTCTTCATTTGCCTCAAAATAATGTTTTAATTCCTGGCGGATTTCTTGTTTAATCATATCATCATTTAATAATGATACATTAAGTCTCCAGTACTTAAATGATTTTATTGGCCCTAAATCCATCTTTAAGGTGACCGGCGCATGGTCTGATATGGTGATTGGCTCTATTTTGCACTCTTTAACCCTGTACAGATCTGGTCCTGATATTAGTATCATGTCTAGCCTGGAATAGCTGCCATGTACCTATGACATAAAGGTGAAGTCCTTTTCTTTGGGATGTAAACGCCGCCATACATCCACTAGGCCAAGTTCACTTGTCATTGCCTGTAGTGTAGTTGACTTTCTAGATACAGTGCTGCCCCCTGCTGGCAACCTGTCTACATGTTGGCTCATGACACAATTAAAATTTCCCCCAATTAACACCACCCCTTCCATTATGTCGGCTAGTAAGCCAGCTATATCTTTAAAAAAGACAGGGCTGTCGTCATTTGGGGCATATAGATTGAGCAGGGTTATTTTTATGCCATTTATATCTCCCTTTACAATAATATATCTACCCTCTTTATCTCTAACTGTTTCTGTATGATTGAAATATACTGATTTATTAAAGAGGATGGCCACCCCTCGCCTCCTCCCCCTTTCAAAAGATGAACTGAAAACTTGATCCACCCATTCCCTTTTAAGTTTAAGATGCTCTTTCTCTGACAAATGGGTTTCCTGGAGCATGGCTATAGAACATTGTAATTTTTTTAGATGGCTTAATATTTTTTTCCTTTTGATTGGATTGCCTAATCCCTTCACATTGTAAGTACTACAGTTCAAACTATTCATAACTGTTCTTATACTGTTTCATACTATTCCTTGACATTTAACCCCCTGTAATGACATTCTTGCATCAGTAACCCAACCAGTAATCTTTCAAGGTGACAATAACAAATAAAACAAAATATATAACATGTATAAACCTGAACACTGAACTTCCACATACCCAATATGTTTGCTATAAGCCTATAACCAAGTAAGAGAACAAAAACCTGTAAATTAAGCAAAGCAGAGGATGGTGACAGGTCCTCTGTGGGGTAAACACAAAGTGTCTTTGCTGCTGCCGTCCCGCTCTCGGATTTGCTGCTCAATGCCAGTATACTCACAGTTCAGTTGAGTTCTGTCCCGTGGAAAAGAAACGGGAAGTAATGATAGTCCTAACGTTTGGCACATTCAGAAAAATACAGTCTCGACGTTGATGACTTCCCAGCTTATTCGATATGGGCCTCGGGATCCACAGATGGAATCCTGCCCACGGCAAACTCCTCTGTCTCACCCACGACATGCCACTCGCTGAGGCGTAATTCCTCCTCCACCTGCGCTCTTTCGTCGACCTTTGGATATATGTTGTACTCGGCCAATTTTGGGAAGGCATCCTTCAGCGTAGGGTATGTATGATCCCCCATTTCAGTGGACAGTTTGAGTTGCGCTGGATTCTTCACGTCTTTCCCCTCGCTCCCCTCAGGTATATTCTCATGTTGTTGCATCTCATTCTGTTCTGTAGTTCTTCACACCTAGCCGTCAAATTTTGCTCTCGGAGTAGCAGATAGCGTATGGCTCTCTCGTATCGTCTCCCGTCATCTTCGGTAGCACTTACACGTTCTTCCACCTCCGTGGTTCTTTTCTCTAATTTTGTCATTTTCCCTTTTAGTTCTGCCATTGATGTCTCCAACTTCTTAAGGGTTTGATTATGTCCTTCCAAGTTCTCTGACCTGAGCTTTGCTAACTCGGCTAATATTTTAGCCTCAGAGCCTTCACTGCCTTTCGCTTCGTGCTGACTTGGCTTCAAAGTATCGCTTTTCTCCTTCGAAGTCTCTGGTTTTGTAGTCGTGGCTTTTGTTCTTGTTGTTGCCATCGTTGATATGTCATACAACGTTGAGTAATAACTTAAGATAGGTTATTTAGTAATTTGTTGGACGGAGCTCAGCTTCTAGGTTGCTGCTCACCGCATGGCGTCACCGGAAGTCACATCACCCCTATTTTAACATGTCTTCACTGGCTCCCAGTAAAAAAAAGAATTTGATTTAAAAATGTTCCTTTTTTTAAAAAACTATGCACGGCTTGGCTCCCTCTTACATCACTGACATGCTCACTGAATACACACCAGACAGACGCCTGAGATCATCAAGTAAAGGTCTCCTCACTATACCGAGAATAAACTCTAAATCAGCTCATGGTACCTTCAGTCATTATGATCTTACTCTCTGGAATTCTCTACCACATGAACTCAGGTCTGCTACAACCGTGTCTTCTTTTAAAAGCAGACTAAAAACATCTTTTTTCACAAGCTTTAGTTAGGTTTAAAGTGTGTGGTTAACGGGCAAAACCTTCATTTTAGAATCAGTATGATTATTGTTATTCCTTTTTAATAATAATGATACCTTCTTATCCTACTCTCTTTATTGTAATTCCTTCTTACCCTCTAATTATATTTGTTGTCTTGTATGTTGATGTTTAACATCTCCTTATTTTTATTGTTTTTATGTTGCATGTTTTATATATGTATTGTTAATGTAAAGTTAAACAGTTTTGACATGTATGATCTTTACCTTTATTTTTGTTTTTAAGCACATTGAGTTTATGACTGTGGTATTAAATGTGTCATATAAATAAACTTACTTGACCTGACTCTCACCTGTCGTCTCTGTGGAGGATCACTTCCTGTTGGACGCAGGCTCCTATGACGAGGTGGGTGTGGCCTAAAGAGCGATAAAGCTCACCACAAAGGTTTGAGACTCACAATGAATGTTTCCTGTTCTCCAGGTCTCCTTGGCAGCCTTGCAGCTGCAGAGTGTGATCATGAGCTCAACAGTTGTGTCTGGGTTACCCGCAGCCCTGCTGTGACACCTGCTACTGCCACTTCTTCAATGCCATCTGCTACTGCTCCAGTGTGGGCCACGCCTGCCCGCCATGACGCGCCTGACAGAGCGACACCACCTGCAGACGCGCCTGACGGAGTAAATGTGTCTTTGTCTTTGTGGAATAAATGAGTAAATTAATGTTACTTTGACATGTTTTGTGTCAGTGATTCAATCACTTTATCAAATGAGGACAATATGTTGAAATGCTGAACAGGACGTCCTGTGATCTGAGACACAAACCAGCAGCAGTCAGCTCTGTTATACATCACAATCATCTTTAAAAATCCTGCTAATCAACACAAAGAAAAACAGAACAGTTGATAGAAAGATAGCAGCTCATCCAGTCAGCTGGGCTGAATCTCCAGGTGCATTCTGGGAGTGATTGACAGCTCAGATTACATGTTTAGAAAAGATCAGGATTCCACATTTAACTGCACTTCAACTCCAGCTGAGAACAACTATTACTGATGAAATGATAATATTACAACCTGTAGATTAAATTAGATCATTAATATCATTGATTCAAGAGGAGTGGAACAACCTTCATGGGGATCAGTAAAGAGATGGAAAGAGATGCTGTAATAAGATTGATGCTTTATTAAAGGGAAAACACAAACTGTAAATGTCTCGTTAAACAAAGAAAATACATTTTTATAGGTTTATTTATTTATAATTGCTTCAGCAGAGAAAGCCTTTCAGATTTCTGTAGAATAAAAATAAAGTCACTTTCCTGGTGACGTCTTACTTTAATAAACTTTTGACATGTGGTCTGTTTGTCTTTATGCTAAGCTAAGCTAACTGTTTTCCCCTATTTGCAGTCTAATGCTAAGCTAAACTTGCTGTTTTCTCCTCCTTCCAGTCTTGATGCTAAGCTAAGCTAGCTGAACTTCATTTTGAGCAAGTGAAACTCGCTCAATTGGCGGCGATGGTCTGGTCTATCCAGGCGCGCAGTGCTGTGACGCGGGCATACCCGTTGGGCAGCATAGTATCGCACTTGCCCAGTACCCAGGACGATATACCAACCAGAGTCCAGGTACCACCCTTCGGACAGACCAGAGGACCGCCGGAGTCGCCCTGAAAACAAACACACACAAAATAAACACACAAACAAACAAATAACAAGCGTAGCTGATGCTACATGTTAATATGTCTAGTTGTCAACATGTTGCTAACATGTGGTGGTAAGTGTGTAGCGCTCACAAAGCAGATGGAGCGTCCGTTCGCTCCGGCGCAGATCGTCTCGGGGGTGACAATGTCGCCGACACTGCAGTTCTTATTGCTCAGCAGGGGGAGGGCTGCCTGCTGCAGCCGGTTAGGGGTGTTACCTGCAACACATCACCATATCACACTGATGTCTATACTGCCCCCAGTGGTCAAAGCACGCCATCTTTCCTGTGTTAACACTCCCCTTAGTGGATAATAATAATAATAATAATAATAATAATAAATATAGCTGCAAGTGGCAATTTGGGGGTTCAAGCCTTTTTGCATTCAACAGAAGGAAGCAGCTCGATCACCGAAAATTAAAGTCGTGAGCAGCAACGAACAGATTTCAGGTTTCACAAAGGTGACCAAAGTCACTTCAGCTACTTTAGTTCTGTTTAAAGTAGTGAGACACTAATAATAATAATAATAATAATAATAAAGTCACCGTTGCCGCTGGTCTGGCCCCAGCCGGTGGCCATGCACATTGTGCCTGCAGGGAAGTTGTCTCTGGTCTCGGCCACGCACACGGGGGAAACACGCCTGTTTATTTGGGCGGGGCTGGCCAGCTTGATGAGCAGGATGTCGTTGTTAAAGAGGGTGGGGCTGTTGTAGTCGGGATGTGTGAACAACTGACAGAAAATTACATCATTAGCTGGTGAACGCGCAGGAGCTCACGAGACATGATGACGTCCTGCTGCTTATTGCTCACCTTGCCGACGCTCATCACCTGGACGTCCTCGGTGGAGGAGGAGAGGTCATGTGCTCCGAGAACCACATGGTCAGACTCCCTACGGGACATGTGAATGAAATCGGCCAATAAAAAATCACCTGAGCAACAGGAGGCGGAGCCTAATGTCAGCTGCTGGCTGAAGCTCATATTCAGAAGAGGAACACTGATCATACAGCAGGTTTAACTGAGCAGCAGATTGAGTTCAGCTGTCAAACTGTCTTTATTTAAACATTTATAAAGTTTAAAGTTGCATTTAAACATTGGTTGACAGGACAGGTGAGGGTTAAAGGTTAAAGGTTAAAGATTGTTGGTGTTTACCCGACAGAACAGTGAGCAGCGGTTACCACCCAGTTCTGGTTGATGAGGGAGCCTCCGCAGTAGTGGGAACCATAGCTTTTCTGAAACAACCACATGTTCATGAATACAACTCATTTGTGTGTGTGTGTGTGTGTGTGTGTGTGTGTGTGTGTGTGTGTGTACCTGCAGGGACACCTGCCAGGGCCAGGAGTGAGGCTTCGCCTCCTCGCCGTTCACGATATCAGAGTAACCGCTGATGTCGGGGGGGATGGCGGGAGTGCCGCAACCTGGTGACATCATCATAATGACATCATCATAAAGACATCATCATAAAGACATCATTAACAACAACATGAGTCAGGAAGTTTGTTCCTGATCTTTGGGAACAGACGACACAAAACACCTCGAGTCACATTTTCAATAAGAAACGATTGTTAATAAGATCAATACTTTTAAAGTGATCAGCCAATAAACACGGATCGATCTCAGACTGTGTCCAGTTATCTTCAGTCACTTATAAAAATCATTTTATCTTCATAAAGTCTTACGGCCTCACCACCCTGCACTCGTGGGATCTCTTGTGATGTGGGAAGCTGAGCAGGATGGGGCCTGGTTAGTACTTGGATGGGAGACCTCCTGGGAATACCAGGAGCTGTGAGCTGTCTCTCTCCTCTCTCCTCCTGTTGCTTTCTGCAGGTATTTCTGCCTCCAGAGCTGCTCAACACCCACTGCTACAATTATTATTATTATGATTATTACCATTATTATTACTATACATCTCTATGTGGAACTTGCATTGTTCTCTCTCTCCTCTCAACCGGTCGGTAGATGATGGCCGCCCACCCAGAGCAGCTAAATATTAAATCTATAAATAAATATAATAGTTGTAAATTAAAAACAAGCAGCTCAGTCTACCCAGCATGCTTCACTCCCTCAGCTGTCTTACCGTAGGTGGCGCCGACGAAGGCGAAGCAGGAGAGGATCCACAGGAAGACCATGGCTCGAACATGAAAGCTCCGTCTGAGAGACAAACCTTTATACAGACGAGGAGCGACGGGATTGGACAGGAGGGACGTGTGTGTGTGTGTGTGTGTGTGTGTGTGTGTGTCCGTGTGTTTGTGTTTGTGTGTGTGTGTGTGTGTGTGTGTGTGTGTGTGTGTGTGTGTTTCTATGGTGCAACCACTGTTCTGTGTAATTAACTGAGAAGATGTGCAGGAGGATCTTGTGAAACATATTTATGTAAAAGTCTCTGATGTCTGTTGTGAAAACTTCCACAGTTAAATGTGTGACAGTAGTTTTGTATCATTGAAGTTTTCACCAAACTGCAGCCGTCTGTGGTTTGCAAATGTATAAGTGAGTCACTGAGAAGGACTTGTAGTGATATGTGGCTGATCAAGTTTGTAATTATTGGGTTTTATCAGTTATTGTGACAGTATTATTGATGTTAAAGCCATCTTACAGCAGTAGTGAGCAGACTGGTGGTGAAGTAATCTATCATTATAAATAAAAGTGATCCCGTGTGTTTAACCTCTATAAATGCTGGTTCACTTTTAACTGGCTCAGTATGTTTTGGTATTTTTGCTTTGGGATCCTCTGTTTCAGTTTGGTGTTATTTAGGCAAAGCTACGAGCTGCTGCATATTCTAAAATAAATGCTACTGTAGGTGCAGAATGTTACAGTTCAGTTTTATTTTGCAGGCTTGTGCTACAGCCACTGATGTTGAATGTCCTGTGATACCAGCTGGCTTTATTGTCCAAGGTAATATCAGTGTTTAATATAAACCTCACATTGCCAGTCTTTGCACAGTAAGACATGATGGGTACATGTGGTTGAGTTTCAGGGGACATAATGAAGCGGAGGGAAGGGATGTCGTCTGTTGAAGGTCAAGTGCTCGTGGGACTTCAGGTCTTCACCTTTGGTTTGGCTGCATTCTTTGCAAACTACAACAGTTTATTCTGCACTATGCAGAAGATGCCTCATGAATTTATCCAAAAGTAATGTAATAATCTTTAAATGAATCTTGTATTTGGGTGCTGACTAGTTCTTTGATCATTCCAGCTAATGTTTACACTGCTTTTTACTTGTTGCTAACTAGTGCTGGGCGGTAGGACCAAACATTTGTATCACAGTATTTTTGTTTTTGAATGACTGGGCCTTTATATAGGTTCATAGTGGCTTATTCTACTGTCAGGAGTAAACAGAGTTTACATGAAGCACTTCAAAAGTTTGAGTCTGAGTCTGAGTGAACCGAACCACACACATCACATATTCATCCAAACACACTGGTGTGTTCACATGTATGAGGCTGACTGACTGTAAGGAAACTAAAACAACGTACAGTAACGGTTACCTGGGAGAAACTGCTGCTGTTCCTGCGGTCACTGCTCTCCTCTGCAGTCGGACCTGCTGCTGCCAGAGTAGACTGTGTAACTACTACATATGGATTTACAGCGTTTGTCAATATTGTCGTCCAGGAGGCAAATTTACGAATCCTACTATGGCGAAGGCATGAGCCGCCCTACTCTGCCTCTGATTGGCTAGTACTCGTTGCCTTCGGTGGTTGTTTTGGTTAGGTTTAGGCATGAGGAATGAGATTGGTTAGGGTTAGGGTAAGAATATCAGGGTAAGCCAATCAGAGGCAGAGTAGGGCAGGTGATGCCTTTGCAATAGTAGGATTTGTAAATTTGCATCCTGCAGATGGTTTCACCTCCACAAAATCAACTGGAAGAAAAGAGCGAGGCCGGCTGGATGAAACAGCGGTAACGTTAGTCCATTAAAACTGCAGTGTGTATCTTGTCATTTTATTCTTGCAATTTGGAAACTTGCAGACATGAACCATTTTATTTCATCTTCAAAGTTGCTGCTTCTCTATGTTTACACATAAAAACAAACCGACTTGCAAACTGCCCTGCATGTAGTTAGCCATAATGCTACTACAGGAGGCTAGTTCCTGTGTTTACTTTCATTCAAACTCAGAGTTTTGAAGCGGTGTAGGAGAATGAGTGCCAGGTCACGGTGACCTGTACCAATGCCAAACATGTCAGTCCACCGAACCAAAACAGGAGACATCTGGAGATATTGGGAAAGAGGCGGAATACCACACACACATAGTGCAGAGATGCCCACTCAAATTTGGTTAAAGTCTAAAGTTAAGTGAAATTGAGAAATGTCCCATTCTTCTTTAGAATTTAGGATAGCCAAAAAGTCTGCTAAACAGTATGAGACTTGTCACGCAACTTGAACACATACACACACACAGCCTGTCTTCAGTATAAAAGGCATGTCACGTTCTGTAATGTTGGAATTTTCTCTGTCTACGTTGTCTGGTGAGCCGTTGTGAAATAAAAGAGATTCCCCATCTGAAACCTGTGTCTCGACCATCTGATTCCTCTTTTGTCCACCTCTTTCTGCCACAACAGCGGTTCATGTTAAAATCATGTTTATTTCTAAAGTAGTAGGAGGCTGAAGGAGGTTGTCCCGATAACCATCATTATACTTGAGGCCTTGTTCAGTTTTTCAAACCACAGAGAAATGTGAAAGATTGATTAAAAAAATCACCAAGTTTATAAAACTAGGTTTCAAAATTGTGGAAAAACAAGCAGTGTTCTGATCTCTGAAACGCTGGGGGTGTGTCCACTGAAGGCGCTGAAACCACTGAAACTGAACAGTCGGAGCCTCTGAACTCAACAACGCTCATGCCGAACTCCCATAAAAAATATACAATTTAAAATAGGCCTCGTTTCTAAGTGTAAGACAAGCAACATGGATGATATTTTGGGCGGTCATCCGCTAATCGGAAGATCAGCGGTTCGTTTCCCGATTCCAGTCCGCATGTGGATGTGTCCTTGGGCAAGATGGCTGTTCCATCAGTGTGTGAATGATTACATTTCCTCTGATGGGCAGGTTGGGACCTTACATGGCAGCCTCGTACCTATTCAGCATATGAATGGGTGAATGTGACTCGTAGTGTAAAAAACACTTTGAGTGCTTGGAAGACTAGAAAGGTGCTGTACAAGTACAGTTCATTTACCATTTACCATTTATTTCAAAAATAAAGTAACGCTAGGAGCCACTGCTTAATTCAGAACCTATTTTGTAGGTAAATGTGGACTTATTTCAGTAAAAACTTAAATGAGTAGTTAACAAGTGATCCATTGTCAGTCATTGTCATATTAAAGTGTCATTTATGTCAATGGAGTTCAGTGTCAACGTTACTCACTTGTGTGCTGAAAAGCGCCAGCGAGGGTCTGGATGTAACAGCCGCAGGCGTGTGTCTGTAGTGAGGGTGAAGACACCGGAGTAACGTCCGCGACGCAGCCCGAGACAGCGAGGGTGAGACTGGACAGAGTGCAGTCAGCCACTAAGTTACAGTCCGTTTCATTTGGTCGCCTGTCGATGGCGTCATACCCCCTCTACCAAAGAGTATATGTAGTATATGTGTCATGCATCACTGTTGTTGTTGTCCACCACAATGACGTCTACCAAAGAGTATACATGTACAAGATAATATGCTGGTGTAATGGTTTCTGCCTTCAGATAACCGATACCCCCTGCCGATGTGGATAAGGCACCGGCAGACGGCTGTCCTCTACCTCTGACCGAGGTATCGAACGTGTTCCCAAAATCTACACAGAAGACCATCCTCGCCTTGTTTAGGGAACCAGAGTTCAGCCTGGCTTCTATAATCACCAGCTGTCACTGAACCTCTCTAAACGGGCCTATTTACTCAGGAATACCTGACAGCAGGGTCGCAACAAAGTGTATCGGTGCAAATAGGTGTTGGAGGTTTGAAAGTCCTCCAAGATGGCCTCTAACAGGTCATCACTGGAGGAGGCCCACCCTGATGGTCGAGGGCTTCGATGTCCTGGCCCTAACAGTTTAGCCAATTAAACTATAATAAACCGTTCAACCTGATTCTGAACTCTGTCACATCTTATCATATCAATTATTAAATCTAAATCTTTACAATTCTGTTGATTAAAAAACATTGCAAGTTTATCCTTAGCAAATTTCATTATAAAGACCTCAGAGATGAGCAAAGACAGGAACTTTGGTTAGAGTGTATAAAAATACTAACCAGTTTTATTTGTTTTCTCCAAAAATGAGTAACATAAAATACAAAAAGTAAAACATAAAAGCTTAAGTAAAAAGTTAAAGATTCAAAAAGACAAACTGACAAAAGGACCTCAAGTGACGACCCAAAAAGAGAGACCCCCGTCTCTCTTGGCTCTTCTTTTTATATCAATGCATCTCCCCCTTCTTACATTCCTACATCCATATCCAGAACATCTACCAGCTACATGCTGATGTCTTATGATGAGAAATCGGTGACCTTTCTTTGACTGTCACTTACAACACATTCCATGGAACATTTGAAACTTCTATTTTTTTTATGTTTGAGGTTAAATTTAGGGATGTCTCCTCGCTGCAATAAACCGCAGCTTCTCCTTGGGCCTCAGGTTTGTTTAGTCTCACATGAAAGTTCAGATGTAGTTCACTAAAAACTTGCGCAAGTTCTGCACAAATGGTGTAAGGCATTTGACCGTGTTTTGACATATCACCAATTATAATTAAATAATGTAGTCAGAGGTAGGTTTGAGTGGAGTTCATCTCAGCCACTTAGAGTGGAGCTTTCAACACTCATCATAGGTCATAAATTGACCTTTATTCAGTTTTAAGCCACACTTTAACAAAGAACGTTTTAGATCTTGGTCGTTTTTAACTGAATCTTTTAACCAGATGAAGGATTTTAGTCATCGTCTGGATCTTGAGTTGTCATAGTAACAAGCTGAGCAAACGTTAACAGCAGCTCGGCTCGCAGCCCCTCCTTTGTTGTGATACAATGAAGTTTTGCATTAGTCCTCACTGTTTCTTGAACATACATATTCCTCTGAAATCATATTTACTTTCCCTCATTTGAAACAATCTTTGGATTCAGTTTGGTAACTGCTGATTTTTTACTCTGTACATGATTTGAATAGTTTTGAAATCAATCAGGTCCTTAAATTTCAGTGCATTTAGTTTGATGAAGAGTGGGTTTGTTGGTTCTCTGTAAGTGGTTTTATTTACGATTCTTATGGCTCTTTTTTGGAGGATGAAAATCGGATCTGTGTTTGTGTCATAAGCTTCGTCTACATCTTCCACATAGACTTTGTTCCAGTCTTGTATCATCAGATCTTTTTTAAAAGAATTAATTGCCCCTTCTGATTTTTGTCTAATTATTTTGTAAGTTGTCACATCTTTATTTGTTTTCTAACTGCAGATATTAATCCTCAGGACTCCACCAGTAGCCTACTTGTGTTCAGAAAAGAGCTTGTAAAGTCTGACTTCCTGTCTGTACTGTACATTGATGCACCTGATGTGTGTTGGCCTTTAGACTTCAGATCTGTGGACACCTTTAAAAAGCAGCAGAAGACCCACCTCTTTACACCGGCCTTTGAGCAGTGTTCTTTCTCTCTATTTTATATATGATCTTTATATTGTGTCTCTTTTTGGTCTTTCTTTGTTTTACTTCACCCTGACTGCAGCAATTCTATTGAAATGAATAGATTTAGTTTGTTGTGAGGTCGCAGCATCACAGTGACAACAGCTGCTGTTTTGTAACAGAAGGTCAAGTCAGATTTTAAAAAAAGAATTACAAGAAGAATAAAATGTCTGCTTCTGTAAATGTGTTCCAGTAATGTGACAGTTTGACATTAAACCCTGAAGAGTTTTGGTTTAGAAGAGACGAGGATCAGGATGAAATAGTATCAAATAAATAAAGTGGCTGCTTGTTGTGAGGTTGATAAAGTGTTCAGCAGCAGCTTTCATGTCTTCTGGACTTCTGGTGTGTAAAATTCACATGAAGGCAGCCGTTGGGACACCTTGTGGCATTTTGAAATGTGGCGACACTCGTATAAAGTTCCTCATTTAACAAACCTCACCTGTGAGAAGCTGCTGACTGCTTTAACTTGTGAAAGACGTTTCACCTTCCTGTTCATGTGACAAAGTGTCTCTGAGCAAGTTGCTCTCACGTGTCAAGCCAGCATCGGTGTGTGTGTGTGTGACTGTGTGTTTGTGTGAGTGTGTGTGTGAATGTGTGTGTGAGTGTGTGTGTGAGTGTGTGTTTGTGTGTGAGTGTGTGTGTGTGTGAGTGTGAGTGTGTGTGTGTGTATGTGTGAGTGAGTGTGTGTGGGAGTGAGTGTGTGTGTGTGTGTGTGAGTGTGTGTGTGTGTGTGTGTGTGTGTGAGTGTGTGTGAGTGTGTGTGTGTTTGTGTGTGTAAGTGTGTGTGTGTGAGTGTGAGTGTGTATGTGTGTGTGTGAGTGAGTGTGTGTGTGTATGTGTGTGTGTGAGTGTGTGTGTGTGTGTGTGTGAGTGAGAGTGTGTGTGTGAGTGTGTGTGTGTGTGTGTATGTGTGTGTGTGTGTGTGTGTGTGTGTGTGAGTGTGTGTGAGTGTGTGTGTGTTTGTGTGTGTAAGTGTGTGTGTGTGAGTGTGAGTGTGTATGTGTGTGTGTGAGTGAGTGTGTGTGTGTATGTGTGTGTGTGAGTGTGTGTGTGTGTGTGTGTGAGTGAGAGTGTGTGTGTGAGTGTGTGTGTGTGTGTGTGTGTATGTGAGTGTGTGTGTGTGCGTGTGTGTGTGTGTGTGTGTGTGTGTGTGTGTGTGTGGGAGGAAGTCACGTCGCGCGAGAACCGGATGGCAGAAATGTGGCGGTGTCTTGGTTAGACAGAATCAAGACGGCGCCGCCTGATGGACGGCGTCTTGCACTCACCCACTTCTGTGAAAAACACGTGTCTGATGGCGGATAAGGAAAGACAAAGCGAAGCTTTGTCCGACGTTATCTGACCATCAGATGTGCAAAAGATGTGTGTGTGCTCGCGCGTGTATGTATTAGTCAGAAGAGAGAGGGAAGGAAAGAAAGCGATCGTGAGAGGAAGAGAAGCGGTTCCTTCGTCCACAGACAGCGTGTGTACGGACGGCAGTCTGTAACGCACGTTGTCTGGTTTCTGACCGACAAAGCAACTAACTTCCTGACTCACGATGGCACAAACACAACAGTAGTCCCGAGCGGGACAAACATAAAACTAGCGTGGTGAACACAACTAAACAGGCAGCAAACTTAAAATACTCCTAGGAGTAAAGCAGAGAAAAATGGACTCGGCGGTCCGTCAACAACACAACAAACAATAGCAAAAGCTAAGAGCTAAATTCTAAACAACAGCAACTGATGCTGATAAGAACACACAACTAACACTGCCTCTGCCCAGACTTATGCCTCTTACTTGGGTTGCTTCAGAAAGTGAGCAGGGTGTGTGTGTAGTCCGTCTTTATGTCCGGCTTTGTCCTGGGCTCGGATGCAGACGGTGGCCGTTCTCGCACGGTCGGTGAAAAGCACGACAACTGGCTCTCAGCGGCGTGGCGGAGAGAACAGCAGAGTCAACTCGGTGAAGAAGCGTTTCTTCCTTCTCGAGGGAATTTGAGGACACTGGTTGCAGCAGCGGTCTCTCTCGGATCCGGGAATGTGTTCGGGTGAACACGGGTGAAGTCTCGTCTCATACGGCGAGGGGAGTCTTTGATGAGGGGAAAACACATGTTTGGGGTACCCCCTTTAGTCAGCTGACGCACAGAGGAACAGGAGTTACCCCTAGCTCAGTGACATGGGAAAGGCGTGTGCTTCAGGGCACGTTCAGTTTTTAAAGGGGCGGTGATGTCATGGCTGTGTCATCAGGACGCTCCGCTGTGCAGGAGCGTCTCTGCCAATGAGACTGTATGTTAACTGCTCCCTGCTGATGTGTGAAAATCGCAAAGCATCCTTGGAAATGGAGTTTGCAATGGACTCCCATTGTCTGTAAGCATTTTTGGCGCTATTCCTTTTTCTCGGGGGAAACAAAGGAACAAGCACCTCGTGGTCAGGCCTCACAGGTTACATGTAGGCCTTCTCTGTGTGACCTCATGGTTTGAGGCCCAACATCCCCCCTTTGGTCTGAAGAGTGGGGTGCTGGCCACAATCTTCAGAGCAACCCAAAGGCCGAGTAGTCCCTGTGGGTTAGAAGTAACCTGGTGGTCACACAGTCCACGTGCTCCAGAGACAGGTGGAAGGCTAGAACAGCCCGTATTTCCTGAGAACAAGAAAGGGTTGAAACAGTCCATACAGTTCACAAAGTTCAGAGTTCAGAGGCTTGTCTGGGCAGCTACTGAGGCAAAGTCTGAGGCAAAGTCTGGCTAGTGACAGAGCAAAGTCTGAGGCAAAGTCTGGCTAGTGACAGAGGCAGAGTCCAAGCAGTGTTCTAACAGACCTATGTACATTCAAGAATTACCCAACACATTCCTTTTGCTGCTCTTTGGTTATCACCACTAAACACAACACAAAGGTAATGAAAGAAAAGAAAAGGAAAAAGGAAAGGTGGCTAAATGAATAGGCTTACTCCTGAAGGAGGCTGGAGTTAGCCAGTGGACTGGCGCAGACTGGCATACTGGATGGAAGGAGGGAGTCCAGTCTGGCCTGTGTGTGTTGAATGTACCTGCACAGGATGTGTGAATCCTAGTTGGAACTGGATTTGAAGTGCAATGCCAAGACTATATGTCAGATGTGTTTGTGAAGGTTGCATAGCAGTAGTAGTAGCAGATCTAAGAACTTAGTCTAACTTACATACTCACCTATGTTACACCTGACCTCAAACCTGACATAATATCTAAGGCATGCAAAGGTTATGGGGAAACAAACTGCAAGCTGATGGGAACCATGGTAACGGAGGGAGTGGTAGTAAGCGTTAGTGTATGCTGGGTTGTGGGTATGTTGTATCAAATTGTTGCAGAAAAAGGTACCAGAGCAAAAAACTCTCTTTTGAAAATAAAAAGGGAGTCAGAGGTCCAAGCAGCAAAGTGTTCTTTAATGCCGGCAAAAAAGGGGAGCAATCAGCACTTTTACAACGAACCAAATGGCTCCAAAGGTTTTTTCTTTGGGGCATTGTTTTTATTCCCTTGGGTCGGCATAGGTCACACCTTATCATCCACCCTCCCTAATTTTTGACCAATTATTATGTTACTTTTATCTCCGTCACTCGTTGTTGGTCAAAACTCTTCAAAACAGGTTTTGAGCTGTTTGAGGATATGTACTGGCATATTCAATTCTACCTGATTATATCCAATTTTTATATAAGTATTGGGAATCATTTTACACCATTATTGCCAAGTTGTCTTCTGGCCTTTTATTTTTTATAAGTTATTCTAGTCATTTTACACCCTTATTTCTTGATCTCCTCCAGAGAGTATTTTTTTAAAATGTGAAGACTTTAGCAGACCCAAGCAAAGTGACATGTAATACAAACACACTCAAATTTCTCCAGTGTATGATTATGATTCTTCTACCGTGCCTCTATACGTACATTGTGATTAAATATGGTTCATGAGATTATAACTACACCAATACAAATTGTATCACACTAGCCCTTATCGCTTATGAACTTATAAAATCAATCTGCATAGCTAAATATTGTCTTTAAGCACACCAATGACTTTTAATGAAAATACACCACAGGTACAGTACACTATGCTCCACTGGAGGGGACACTACCACAATGGCTCCACCCCCCTTCGATGTGGAGGTTGCTCCATGCATCTAGGGAGTGGAAATGGCTGAAAAAGCTCAGTCAGGGGGGAGGTCTGGTCATCACCCCTGTGGTTTGTTTCCCACCCCGCAGACGAGGTGGTCGGCGCTTGGAAGGTCCTGTTCTGCCATCCATCTTGGCGCGAGGCATCTTGTTGCCTTCCAGCACTAGGTTGGCATTTCCTGAGGTGTGGATCCACAGGACTCCGGCGTCGTCTCCTCGCCCTCTAGCAGGGCGCGTGAGGTGAGGTGACTCACCCTGGTAGCGTTCAACTTCCTGGAGATAGTTGTCGATGTCTGAATCTTGACTATCAGAGTGGAAGCATTCGACATTGCTTGTGAGGGACTCAAGCTGTCGAGTGCGCAAGCGTTGGCGTCGATGTGGCGGCGGACTGTCTGCAACATCAGAGACTCCAGAGTCGCTCAGGTCACCAAGGCGATGAGGACGACTTCTTCCTCCTTCTGGTGGGGATGGAGTTCTGCTGAGACAGGGGTGTGAGCTCTGCGATGTGGTCAGCTCACTGGTCAAAGGGGGCCTGGAGGCATTCACGCCGCTCTCATCTGTGGAGTGATCCTCCCCCCTTCGATCTGAACACGAAGGGGTGTGGCTGAGGACTGAGAGGGGTGCACCATCGGAGTGAGGGGCACCTGCATCCATCGGGTGGGCGGATGGAGGCACCTGGCAGTCATCTGGACTGTTGAGGTTGGAGACTGCATCACCAGGGGTCGCTAGGCTATTAGCTTGCATCTCCTGGTGGACTGGGGTCATCTGCTCCTTTACCTGTAGGGCTTCGGCTGGTGGCGCCGGGAGAAGGGACCTCTTCGAGGTCAGAAACATCACTTGGTTCCTGGGTGGCCATGTCGACAGCGGTGCTCGTCTGTCCGGTCTGGCCTTCTTCGCGTCTGTCCTCTGGTCTCGTCTGAAGAGACTGGATCTGCGTGTGCAGGGTTCTGTTTGCGTCCTGTAGCCAGATTATCTCAACACCTGAATGTAGGCGGTCTTGACGCAGCCTGCGGTTCTCCTCTAGTACAGCCTGGTAGCTGTGTTGCAGCTGGCTCTGTTGTGCTTGGCTCTCTGCGGCTAGCAGCTGGGCTCTGCGCTGATGGAGGAGAAATATTTCGCCAAACAGGTCCGGGATGCAGGTGTACTCAACTAATCCCTGTAACAAATAATCACAGTCGCTAACACTATAGCAGTTGAGATTCTCTCGCTCCTTTCTGGAGAAGCGGAGGAGGGCAGTGACGACATCCTGCATGTCTTGGTCATCTGGCCTCTGGGGAGCTACGGCTTCAGCCACGTGGGGTACCTGGTGACTCATTTTACTTGTAGTAAATGCACAGTACATGGTGGTTCTAACAATTGTGGTAAAACTGCTAATGCTGCACAAATGCACAGGTGAGAGGCAGACCTGTGACTTACACGGTTGATTACTCAAAACTGCAACCTATCTTGTCCTGATAGGACCCTAATGGTGACTCTAGCACCTAGGTGAGTAACAACCAGTTAGTGTTTATGCTAATTACTCTACTACCTATCCTATGAAGGTGTTAGTGAGGTGGCTTTGGCACCTCTGGTGAGTAAAAGCTGGTTACTGTGTTGGGGGGGGGAGGGGGTAAACATCTAGCATGCAAAATGCTAACAACTCTCTGCTAACACAACCACTAGTGCACACTAGTGCACACAATACACAACCACACTGTATATGCTTGGCGGAGCACAAGAGACGTCAAAATTTCGAAAATTGAAATTTTGGGGGAAAATTATTAATAATTCAAAAATGTATAATTATTGATTATTGTGCATAAATATTGCAAAAAGGGCTGATATCTCAGGAGCCTCACACGGGGGCACCATTAATGTTGGGACGGGCAGTAGTGCGTTTGGTTATTAGCAATAATTATTATAGTTATTATAATTAATTATCATAGATAATTATGAATTATGAAAACAAGATATTGTTAACCTTAATCAACAATTCGGGAACCAACTGTTGGATCTGTGAGGGACACAGTTGATTATTTGCAATAATTATCAATTATCAAGGATAATTAACTAATTATGGCAATAGAATTATTAATATGGATTAACAAATATGGGGCACCGGCCGGAAACCGGGACCAATAACCAAACAAGGTAGTCTCATAAATGGGAGTTCACCTAGAATGTTAATATCTGATAGATATCAATATTCAAGGGTGAACAGAGAAGGGTGAATTTGAGCTGTGACTCCTTCAATCAGCCACTTTTCTCAATACACAATAATGACAGAAGAACTTCTCTTTAAAGACATAACAGTGTTTATTAAACGTAGCAAAATTAACAAAGTTAACAAATGCTTCATTCAATAAACAACTATCCTAAATTCTTATCCTACCAAACAAACACAAACAGCTATGTACAGGGTTGGACACATGCAGGGGAATGCATGTGTGTGTGTATGTGTGTGTGTGTGAGAGCGTGTGTGTGTGTGACAAGATGGCGACGGGGCCTGACGTGATGACGTCGTCAGTCTGTGATGCGGACGGGACTATGGGAGGAAGTCACGTCGCGCGAGAACCGGATGGCAGAAATGTGGCGGTGTCTTGGTTAGACAGAAGCAAGACGGCGCGTCTCGCACTTACCCACTTCTGTGAAAAACACACGTGTCTGATGGCGGATAAGGAAAGACAAAGCGAAGCTTTGTCCGACGTTATCTGACCATCAGATGCTCAAAAGATGTGTGTGTGCGCGCGCGTGTATGTGTTAGTCAGAAGAGAGAGGGAAGGAAAGAAAGTGATCGTGAGAGGAAGAGAAGCGGTTCCTTTGACCACAGACAGTGTGTGTACGGACGGCAGTCTGTAACGCACGTTGTCTGGTTTCTGACCGACAAAGCAACTTACTTCCTGACTCACGATGGCACAAACACAACAGTAGTCCCGAGCGGAACAAACACAAAACAGTCTAGCGTGGTGAACACAACTAAACAGGCAGCAAATACTCCTAAGAGTAAAGCAGGAAAAATGGACTTGGCAGTCCATCCACAGCACAACAAACAATAGCATAAGCTAAGAGCTAAATGCTAAACAACAGCAACTGATGCTGATAAGAACACACAATTAACACTGCCTCTGCCCAGACTTATGCCTCTTACTTGGGTCGCTTCAGAAAGCAAGCAGAGTGTGTGTGTAATCCGTCTTTATGTCCGGCTTTGTCTTGGGCTCGGATGCAGACGGTGGCCGTTCTCGCGCGGTCGGCGAAAAGCACGGCAGCTGGCTCTCAGCGGCGTGGCGGAGAGAACAGCAGAGTTGACTCTGTGAAGAAGCGTTACTTCCTTCTCAAGGGAATTTGAGGACGCTGGTTGCAGCAGTGGTCTCTCTCGGATCCGGGAATGTGTTTAGGTGAACACGGGCGAAGTCTTGTCTTGTCCTGCGAGGGGAGTCTTCGATGAGGGGAAAACACCTGCTTGGGGTACCCCCTTTAGTCAGCTGACTCACAGAGGAACAGGAGTTACCCATAGCTCAGTGACATGGGAAAGGCGTGTGCTTCAGGGCATGTTCAGTTTTTAAAGGGGTGGTGATGTCATGGCTGTGTCATCAGGATGCTCCTGCACAGCGGAGCGTCTCCGCCAATGAGACTGTATGTTAACTGCTCCCTGCTGAGGTGTGAAAATCGCAAAGCATCCTTGGAAATGGAGTTTGCAATGGACTCCCATTGTCTGTAAGCATTTTTGGCGCTATTCCTTTGTCTCGGGGGAAACAAAGGAACAAGCACCTCGTGGTCAGGCCTCACAGGTTACATGTAGGCCTTCTCTGTGTGACCTCATGGTTTGAGGCCCAACAACAGTTTATTCTGCACTATGCAGAAGATGCCTCATGAATTTATCCAAAAGTAATGTAATAATCTTTAAATGAATCTTGTATTTTGGTGCCAACTAGTTCTCTGATCATTCCAGCTAATGTTTACACTGCTTTTTACTTGTTGCTAACTAGTGCTGGGCGGAAGGACCAAACATTTGTATCACAGTATTTTTGTTTTTGAATGACTGGGCCTTTATATAGGTTCATAGTGGCTTATTCTACTGTCAGGAGTAAACAGAGTTTACATCAAGCACTTCAAAAGTTTGAGTCTGAGTCTGAGTGAACCGAACCACACACATCACATATTCATCCTAACACACTGGTGTGTTCACATGTATGAGGCTGACTGACTGTAAGGAAACTAAAACAACGTACAGTAACGGTTACCTGGGAGAAACTGCTGGTGTTCCTGCGGTCACTGCTCTCCTCTGCAGTCGGACCTGCTGCTGCCAGACTGTGTAACTACTACATATGGATTTACAGCGTTTGTCAATATGGTCGTCCAGGAGGAAAATTTACGAATCCTACTACTCTGCCTCTGATTGGCTAGTACTCATTGTCTTCGGTGGTTGTTTTGGTTAGGTTTAGGCATGAGGAATGAGATTGGTTAGGGTTAGGGTAAGAATATCAGGGTAAGCCAATCAGAGGCAGAGTAGGGCAGGTGATGCCTTCGCAATAGTAGGATTCGTAAATTTGCATCCTGCAGATGGTTTCACCTCCACAAAATCAACTGGAAGAAAAGAGCGAGGCCGGCTGGATGAAACAGCGGTAACGTTAGTCCATTAAAACTGCACAGTGTGTATCTTGTCATTTTATCCTTGCAATTTGGAAACTTGCAGACATGAACCATTTTATTTCATTGTCAAAGTTGCTGCTACTCTATGTTTACACATAAAAACAAACCGACTTGCAAACTGCCCTGCATGTAGTTAGCCATAATGCTACTACAGGAGGCTAGTTCCTGTGTTTACTTTCATTCAAACTCAAACCTTTGAAGCGGTGTAGGAGAATGAGTGCCAGGTCCCGGTGACCTGTACCAATGCCAAACATGTCAGTCCACCGAACCAAAACAGGAGACATCTGGAGATATTGGGAAAAAGGCGGAATACCACACACACATAGTGTAGAGATGCCCACTCAAATTTGGTTAAAGTCTAAAGTTAAGTGAAATTGAGAAATGTCCCATTCTTCTTTAGAATTTAGGATAGCCAAAAAGTCTGCTAAACAGGATGAGACTTGTCACGCAACTTGAACACATACACACACAGCCTGTCTTCAGTATAAAAGGCATGTCACGTTCTGTAATGTTGGAATTTTCTCTGTCTACGTTGTCTGGTGAGCCGTTGTGAAATAAAAGAGATTCCCCATCTGACACCTGTGTCTCGACCATCTGATTCCTCTGTTGTCCACCTCTTTCTGCCACAACAGCGGTTCTTGTTAAAATCATGTTTATTTCTAAAGTAGTAGGAGGCTGAAGGAGGTTGTCCCGATAACCATCATTATACTTGAGGCCTTGTTCAGTTTTTCAAACCACAGAAAAATGTGAAAGATTATTAACCACCAGCCAAATTTGACTGATTAAAAAAATCACCAAGTTTATAAAACTAGGTTTCAAAATTGTGGAAAAACAAGCAGTGTTCTGATCTCTGAAATGCTGGGGGTGTGTCCACTGAAGGTGCTGAAACCACTGAAACTGAACAGTCGGAGCCTCTGAACTCAACAACGCTCATGCCGAACTCCCATAAAAAATATACAATTTAAAATAGGCCTCGTTTCTAAGTGTAAGACAAGCAACATGGATGATATTTTGGGCGGTCATCCGCTAATCGGAAGATCGGCGGTTCGTTTCCCGATTCCAGTCCGCATGTGGATGTGTCCTTGGGCAAGATACTGAAGCCCAAATTGCTCCTGATGGCTGTTCCATTAGTGTGTGAATGATTACATTTCCTCTGATGGGCAGGTTGGGACCTCACATGGCAGCCCCGTACCCATTTAGCATATGAATGGGTGAATGTGACTCGTAGTGTAAAAAACACTTTGAGTGCTTGGAAGACTAGAAAGGTGCTATACAAGTACAGTCCATTTGCCACTTACCATTTATTTCAAAAATAAAGTAACGCTAGGAGCCACTGCTTAATTCAGAACCTATTTTGTAGGTAAATGTGGACTTATTTCAGTAAAAACTTAAATGAGTAGTTAACAAGTGATCCATTGTCAGTCATTGTTATATTAAAGTGTCATTTATGTCAATGGAGTTCAGTGTCAACGTTACTCACTTGTGTGCTGAAAAGTGCCAGCGAGGGTCTGGATGTAATAGCCGCAGGCATGTGTCTGTAGTGAGGGCGAAGACACCGGAGTAACGTCCGCGACGCAGCCCGAGACAGCGAGGGTGAGACTGGACAGAGTGCAGTCAGCCACTAAGTTACAGTCCGTTTCATTTGGTCGCCTGTCGATGGCGTCATACCCCCTCTACCAAAGAGTATATGTAGTATATGTGTCATGCAGCACTGTTGTTGTTGTCCGCCACAATGACGTCTACCAAAGAGTATACATGTACAAGATAATATGCTGGTGTAATGGTTTCTGCCTTCAGATAACCGATACCCCCTGCCGATGTGGATAAGGCACCGGCAGACAACTGTCCTCTACCTCTGACCGAGGTATCGAACGTGTTCCCAAAATCTACACAGAAGACCATCCTCGCCTTGTTTAGGGAACCAGAGTTCAGCCTGGCTTCTATAATCACCAGCTGTCACTGAACCTCTCTAAACGGGCCTATTTACTCAGGAATACCTGACAGCAGGGTCGCAACAAAGTGTATCGGTGCAAATAGGTGTTGGAGGTTTGAAAGTCCTCCAAGATGGCCTCTAACAGGTCATCACTGGAGGAGGCCCACCCTGATGGTCGAGGGTTTCGATGTCCTGGCCCTAACAGTTTAGCCAATTAAACTATAATAAACCGTTCAACCTGATTCTGAACTCTGTCACATCTTATCATATCAATTATTACATCTAAATCTTTACAATTCTGTTAATTAAAAAACATTGCAAGTTTATCCTTAGCAAATTTCATTATAAAGACCTCAGAGATGAGCAAAGACAGGAACTTTGGTTAGAGTGTATAAAAATACTAACCAGTTTTATTTGTTTTCTCCAAAAATGAGTAACATAAAATACAAAAAGTAAAACATAAAAGCTTGAGTAAAAAGTTAAAGATTCAAAAAGACAAACTGACAAAAGGACCTCAAGTGGCAACCCAAAAAGAGAGACCCCCGTCTCTCTTGGCTCTTCTTTTTATATCAATACATCTCCCCCTTCTTACATTCCTACATCCATATCCAGAACATCTACCAGCTACATGCTGATGTTTTATGATGAGAAATCGGTGACCTTTCTTTGACTGTCACTTACAACACATTCCATGGAACATTTGAAACTTCAATTTTTTTACGTTTGAGGTTAAATTTAGGGATGTCTCCTCGCTGCAGGAAACCGCAGCTTCTCCTTGGGCCTCAGGTTTGTTTAGTTTCACTTGAAAGTTCAGATGTAGTTCAGTAAAAATTGTGCAAGTTCTGCACAAATGGTGTAAGACATGGTGTTTTGACATATCACCAATTATCATTAAATAATGTAGTCAGAGGTATGTTTGAGTGGAGTTCATCTCGGCCACTTAGAGTGGAGCTTTCAACACTCATCATAGGTCATAAATTGACCTTTATTCAGTTTTAAGCCACACTTTAACAAAGAACGTTTTAGATCTTGGTCGTTTTTAACTGAATCTTTTAACCAGATGAAGGATTTTAGTCATCGTCTGGATCTTGAGTTGTTATAGTAACAAGCTGAGCAAACGTTAACAGCAGCTCGGCTCGCAGCCCCTCCTTACATCCTGTGTCCACTGAACAGCGTCGGAGAAACACTGATTTTTAAAAAAATAACAGCAAAATTTCAGTAAGCCACACAAATAATAACCTTTCAATGTTCGAAGGGGATGTAGGATGAAGTAGAGAACTTTTCTAGTCCTACCCCCTTTATTTACTTTATTTTTTTTAATTTACTTCATCAATAAATTCAAAGCTGAAAAAAACATTCAAAACAACACAAGAGAATAAATATAACTTGCATAGAAACAATAACAACAAACAAAAACAACACAAGTCAAAAAGACACTCTGTACCAAATCATATTATTCCAGTCAAGCTCTATCTTCATTCATTCTATATCTGTTCAATATGTTATTTTTAAAGATTTGTTTCAACTTACTTAATGTTGTACATGTTTTCATTTCTTCACTACAGTTGTTCTATAGATTAACTCCCTTTGTTGTGATACAATGAAGTTTTGCATTAGTCCTCACTGTTTCTTGAACATACATATTCCTCTGAAATCATATTTACTTTCCCTCATTTGAAACAATCTTTGGATTCAGTTTGGTAACTGCTGATTTTTTACTCTGTACATGATTTGAATAGTTTTGAAATCAACCAGGTCCTTAAATTTCAGTGCATTTAGTTTGATGAAGAGTGGGTTTGTTGGTTCTCTGTAAGTGGATCTGTGTTTGTGTCATAAGCTTCGTCTACATCTTCCACATAGACTTTGTTCCAGTCTTGTATCATCAGATCTTTTTTAAAAGAATTAATTGCCCCTTCTGATTTTTGTCTAATTATTTTGTAAGTTGTCACATCTTTATTTGTCCT